>NW_027187502.1:0-127655 GCF_041381155.1 Argopecten irradians | reverse complement strand
ATTCTAAAGTGTCTGTTGAGATTAAGAGCTCAGAGTCTGATAGTGTCTTGGAGAAGTACTCTCCCTTCATTTCTGAAGGTTTTGTTTCACTTACTAGTGATATTACCAACTTGAAACCTGTGAAGATTTTGCGAGATACTGGGGCTTCTCATTCTTTGATATTAGATGGCGTAGTGCCTTTGTCTGAGGAGACCTCATCTGGTAGTAGTGTTTTGCTTCAAGGTGTAGAGTTAGGTTTTGTTAATGTGCCTCTCCATTGTGTTTATTTAAAGTCAGACTTGGTTACTGGGCCTGTCACCATTGGTGTTAGACCGGAACTTCCCATAGAGGGCGTGTCGCTCATTTTAGGCAATGACTTGGCTGGAGAGAAAGTTAGGGTAGATCCCTTAGTGTCCAGTATCCTTGATAAAACAGATGATGCTGAGTCTATTCAACAGGAATTTCCTGGTATTTTCCCTTCTTGTGCTGTAACTCGTTCAATGAGTAAGAAGGTTTCTGATGTTGCAGTAGTTGAGGATCATTATAGTCCAGGGTTAGGTGACACTTTCTTGGCTCATGATATAGAGGATGTCGGGAGCAAGTGTGATCTTTTGAGCAATCCTGTAGACTTTGATAGTGATAGAGTTGTTCCTAAACAAGGGTACTTCTTTGTCTGACATGATGAGTAAATCATCTTTGTCTAGAGAGGAGCTTATAGTAGAACAGGAGAAAGATCCTGAAATCTCCTTATTGTGTAATCGGGCTTTGAGTGAGGAAGAGGCTGAGAAAGTCCCGGTTTGTTACTTCCGTCAGTCAGGTGTGTTGATGCGCAAGTGGCGCCCCCCTGATGTGTCTCCCGAGGAAGACTGGGAAGGTTGTCAATCAAATAGTTGTCCCACCGAGGTATAGGCAAGATATTCTAAGTTTGTCTCATGACGTACCTATGGCAGGGCATCTAGGTGTGACCAAGACTTATAACAGGATCTTAGATCACTTCTTTTGGCCCAAGTTGAAACGGGATGTGGCTGATTTTTGTAGGTCTTGTCATACTTGTCAGGTGGTAGGGAAACCTAATCAGAAAATCCCTGTTGCACCTTTGCACCCCATTCCAGCATTTGAGGAACCATTTAGTAGAGTCATTATAGACTGTGTAGGTCCTCTACCCAAAACTAAGTCTGGGAATGAGTATCTTTTAACTATTATGTGTGCTTCCACACGCTTTCCTGAAGCCATTCCACTCAGAAATATTAAGGCCCCTAACATAGTCAAGGCTTTGGTTAAATTCTTTACATTGGTTGGTCTTCCAAAAGCTGTCCAATCGGACCAAAGTTCAAATTTCATGTCTGGTATTTTTCAACAAGTCATGTACCAGCTCCAGATCAAGCAGTATAAGTCTAGTGCTTATCATCCAGAGTCTCAGGGTGCTTTAGAACGTTTTCATCAGACATTGAAGAATATGATGAGATCTTATTGTTTTGAAAACAAAAGAGATTGGGACGAAGGTATACACATGTTGTTGTTTGGCGTTAGAGAATCTGTACAAGAATCTCTTGGCTTCAGTCCCTTTGAACTTGTGTTTGGACATACTGCACGTGGTCCTTTGAAAATTTTGAAAGACAAAATTTTGGACGAAGATTCTAAAGTGAATCTCTTAGATTATGTGTGTAACTTTAAGCAAAGGTTGACAAGGGCATGTGAATTGGCAAAAGAAAATTTGGCCCTTACTCAAAACCAAAATGAAAACATGGTATGATTTGTTTGTTTGTTTGTTTGTTTGTTTTATTAACGTCCTATTAACAGCTATGGTCATGTAAGGACGGCCTCCCATGTATGCGTAGTGTTGCTAAAGATGCCCGTGCAAGAAGTTTTGATCCAGGTGACAAAATTTTGGCTCTATTACCAATACCGGGTCAGCCTTTGCAAGCTAGATACTTTGGACCTTATATTGTTGAGAAAAAGGTTGATGATGTTAACTACATTGTACAAACTCCAGGGAGGCGCAAGAAAACTCAATTATGTCATGTTAATATGCTTAAGAAATATGTAGATAGAGAAGAGAGCAAGACCTCTCAACCTATTGCTACTTTGGCCTCTGTACCATCACAAAGTGAAAGTACAGCTGATATTTGTAAATTAGACTTAGATGGTGGTGTACAAGATGTAGGTTTAGACTGTGGTGTTAAGTTACGGAATTCAGATGTGCTCGCGAACTTGGACAAGAAACTGTGTCATCTATCAGAAAAGGAACGCAATGAACTGAAAGATTTGATACTTGAGTTTAATCATTTGTTTCCGGATACACCAGGCAAAACAGATGCTATCTATCATGACGTGGATGTAGGCGATGCGCCACCTGTCAAGCAACATCCTTACCGTGTCAATCCTTTGAAAGAAGAACACTTAAAGAAAGAAATTCAATACATGTTGGACAATGATATTATTGAACCAAGCAAAAGTGAATGGAGCTCTCCATGTGTTCTGGTACCAAAGCCAGACAAGACATACAGGTTCTGTACTGACTTCAGAAAAGTAAACTCTGTCAGTAAAACAGACTCTTATCCAATTCCAAGGATTGACTCGTGTATTGACAAAGTTGGCAAAGCCAAGTACGTAAGCAAGTTTGACCTGTTGAAAGGGTATTGGCAGGTGCCATTAACAGAAAGAGCTAAAGAAGTGTCGGCATTTGTAACCTCACAAGGTTTGTACCAGTATAAAGTTATGCCGTTTGGTATGAAGAATGCCCCGGCAAACATTTCAACGTCTTCTTAACAGCGTGATATCAGACCTGGAAGGCTGTGATGGATACATCGATGACGTCATCAACTACCACGACACGTGGGAAGACCATCTACGCGGGATTCGTGAATTCTTCGAAAGACTCACTACCATGAAATTGACTGTAAACTTGTTGAAATGTGAATTTTGTCATGCAACTGTTGAATTTTTTAGGCCATGTTGTAGGACAGGGGCAGGTTAAACCTGTTCAGGCCAAAGTAGAATCAATTATAGATTTTCCATCTCCTGGAAGCAAGAGAGAGCTGATGAGATTTCTTGGTATGGCTGGATACTACAGAAAATTTTGTCAAAATTTCTCTGTTATAGCAGCTCCACTCACTGCTTTGTTAAAGAAAAATGTGAAATTTGTTTGGTCAGACGAATGTAAGTCTGCATTTGAGAAATTGAAAGCCATACTATCAAACTCACCAGTTCTGACTGCTCCAGATTTTAATAAACAGTTTAAACTGTTTGTTGACGCCAGTGATGTAGGTGTTGGTGCTGTTTTGATGCAAGAAGGTACTGAACAAATTGACCATCCAATTTGTTATTTCTCGAAAAAGTTTGACAAACACCAGAGAAATTATTCCACCATTGAGAAAGAATGTTTAGCGTTGATTTTGGCCTTGAACCAATTTGATGTGTATCTCTGCACTACAGTTGTGCCTGTGTTGGTCTTCACTGACCACAACCCTTTGACATTCATTGGGAAAATGAAAAACAAAAACCAAAGAATTCTCAGGTGGAGTTTGACTTTGCAAGAATACAATCTTGACATCAAACATATCAAAGGGAAAGACAATATTCTAGCAGATGCTTTATCAAGGATTTAAATATGACTTAATATTTGAAGAAAGTTTCCTTTTCAAGAAAACTTTCTTTTCTTTAAGGAGGGGTGTGTTATGTATGACACTAAATACATGTAGTTATGAGATAAGGGAGATAACTCCTATAGTTTTTTTTTTATCAATACATCCTATGAAGGTCATATCATTGATTTAGGTTATAGAACTTTCTAGAATATAAATATGTATAAACAAAATATGTTTGTAAACATGTTGATTTTAAGTAAAGATCTAGAATGATCTATTTCCAGAAAGTTATGTGTGTTTACTTGTTTACTGTGTTTAGTTAGATATTTCTAGAAGTAGGAGGTTCTCCAATATTCTTGAATTACGGTTTAGCTATATATACTCCAGCTGCCCAAGGATAATCAGAACTGTAATGAGACCTGTAATAAGACATATCAAGAATTGTACAGCGCCATATAAGATTCTATTGGGAGAGCTATTGTGACTTTATCTGTGGATTATTACAACACTTTGTGTGGATTTATTCATATTGCCTGGAACTTTACAAATCATCTGTGGACATTCAATTTTCCTTGTGGATTTGTGATTATTGTTAATTTGAAACCTGGAAGGATCAAGGATTATACCAGGACATTCGCATACAGATAAGTAACACTTTAAATCATCGTACTAGTCTTGTACCACCACCAATTACTTTAGATATCGTAAACCATCTCTGTATAATTATTGTATATATAATTAAATTGTGTTTTGAATTTAGCTGCTGGTTTCTCCTTTCTGTTATTCGTTCATGTAACAACACATAGAAACAGCGAGAATTCCATGTTCAAAACAAAATGTGTCACTTGAATGCCCCACACACGTGTATGGATGAAGACTAACTGGCAACAACATTTTAGCGATGTCTATACAGGTTTTATGAATACTTACTGTATGTCTATGATAAAGGTTACTAAATAACAGGCATGTTATCATTTCTAAGCATTTAATTGTGTGCTCTTGTCGGTATTTCCCATCTGCCACAAAACGAAAGTAGCGATCGAAAGCACCGTCCGCCATTTTGTGTACGCATGGTAAACAAACAGGCTAGCATAAAATGCCAAAAATTCCGTGAAACATACATATTTAACCAATGTTTAATACTTCTGGTGCAAACATTTCTTCATAATTATGTAATTTCAATACTCATACTTGACTTCAAAACGTAATTTGGCTATAGTAAGTTTCAGAAAAATACGAAACTAAAAGCAAGATGACTATAGTCTGTTTCAGAAAAAAACATCTAAAAATGGTCTCAAATAACGGCGCCCCCCTAGGCCATTTACCCGTGCCCGGCGCCCTCATTAGGGAAAATACGGTAGGTGTGTCTCGGCCAGGGGACAGAACCCAGAGCCTTCCTCACAGGGGCGAGCGCTCAACCAAAGGCCAAAAGTGAGGTGGTGTCAAGGGAGACTCTAGGAAGAACAATCTGATTAAAATACAGATCCTTATAACCACTCCGTTCAATACAGGATCTAACAATAGCCCATATGAGGTCACGTTCGGATGACCTTTTACCACGTGTACTCCAGATCAAATACATTTTCTACACATTTCTACGTCAATTGATAACGCTATTTCGTCCCAGTAAGCATGTACATTTAGCATTGTTTATGCACTTTGGGCGAGATGACTACGTGCACGAAAATAATTCGGACAGCTTTTTCAAACTAGTTCGTCCCAAGTCAAGATTCTGGCAGTGCCAATTTGATTGGCCATTTCCAAAGGTCATCCTGACGTGACCCCTAATGAAATGTTGTCAGATCCTCATATCAAACGTAGTGATAATAAGGATCTGTATTTTAATCAGATTGTAGGAAGAACAAAGTAATTTAGGGAGAAAGAAAAGATAAGATCCTAAATTTAGTCGCCTTTTACGATCATGCAATAGGGGCAGCAGGTACAATTCTAACGCCCTACCTGCAGGGCCATCAAATAGGTGAAAAAAAATTGTAACGGCTACTTTTCAAGAATTCCAAGGTCCTAGGTACTCATTTTGGGTCAGAGGACCTTTAAGGCCCATGGGTCTCTTGTTAATCTTTGAAGTGCATTTGTTTCCATTTAATCTGTGAATACAGAAGAATTTTGAATTTTAGCCCTTTTGACTGCTTTTGGTCCCACCTTTCCGGCTATATGGGGATTGGGGACCATCTTAGTTCACAAGTTTGATTGGCCTTATGCCTTTGAAAGTTTGTGCAAAATGTCAGTGAATTAACTTCAGCAGTTTTGGAGAAGTAAAACAAATATCTTGTTTACAGAAAAAGGGCGATTACAATAGGTCAGTATGTCTCAGGTGATCTAAAAATTCAAAAGGTTTAAATTAACTTTTTGTCCAAATTGCTTAAAAAAGTATAAAATCAAGGCAAAGATTCATTCATTTAGAATTACACTTTGAAAGATTTAAGCTAATTGAATTTGATGCTGTGAGATGACAGATAATTCTCTTTAACATGGACAGAGATATCTGCTCTTCTGGTGAGGTAATATATCTCTTTATCCTATAATTTACTGGGATATTCTTTACGTTTTTTTTAGGTTTATTTCGTCTACCCCCTGTTTTTTCCCCATAATATCAAAGTACTGAGAGTACACTGTCAAATAGTGTAAATTACTGCAAGAGTAGAATGTGATGATGAGTTGCATATTTCAACCAAACCTTGAAGTTATCATCATAAACTCATGCTTTTTCTCATCCAACATCCTTCATGAAAGTGCATACTTTCTAGATTATCTAATGAAACGCTTTAAAAAGTTCTTGAACTGTTCTACAACTGTTCCAGAACGGTTCTACAATGTTAAATGAGACCTGCTCCAGTTTTCAATTGCAGAATATTTCAAGAATTGTTCTAGAACATTACTCTAGAGCATTACTCTAGAACAATTTCTAAAACACTGTTCTAGAACAATTCTAGTACACTGTTCTAGAGCATCGTTCTAGAAAACGTAGGACGATTGTAGAATTCCTTTAGAATAATTCTAGAACAGTTCTAGAACTGTCCTAGAACTCCTCCAGTTTTCAATTCAAGAATAGCTCAAGAATTGTTCTAGAACATTGTTCTAGAAAAGTCTCATTTAACGTTTGTAGAAAGATTTTATTATTCCTTTAGAATAATTCTAGAATAGTTCTAGAACTCTTTCAGAACCGTTCTGGAGCAGTTCTAGAAATCTTTGCAGGGATATAAGCAACACATTCCCACCCAGTCACAGTATACTGACAACAGGCGAACCAGTCGTCCTACTCCCTTAATGCTGAGCGCTAAGCAGGGTGTAACGTGTGTCTCGGCCAGGTGACATAACCCAGAGCCTACCTCACAGGAGCGAGCTCTCAACCGAAGGCCAAACGTGAGGCGGTGTCAAGGAAGACATTAGGAAGTATAAATAATTTAAGTTAGGAAGACGAGATGCTATGATACGATCCTAAATTTAGTCGTCTTTTACGATTTTGCACAAGAGGCAGTAAGTACAATTTTAACGCCCTACCTGCAGGACCGTGTTTTCATCGTTAGTTCATTTTAATGTCATAAGGTCATCTTACCCGAAGGGTCAGGATGACCTATAGTCACTATGCTTTGTCCATTGTCATGCGCTGTTCGCATTTCGTCATTCGTATAAACTTTTCATTGAAACGAATTCTTCTCAATATCCGAAAGCCCCAAGAAACTGATATTAGGCATGAAGAATGCTGGAATGATGGACCACCAAGTTTGCGGAAATGAATTACCTTGACCTTCATTCAAGGTCACAGAATTCAAAAAGGCTAAATCTTTAAACGATTTCTTGTGAATAACTAAGATACCTAGATACCTGATATAAGGCCTGTAGTATGCTGGCATGAAAGACTACCAAGTTCATTTAAGGTTACAAGGGACAAATAGGCTAAAACCTATAAACGACCTATTGTTGAATAATTAAGAGGCATAGGAATCTGATATTGGGACTGTAGAATGATAGCTTAAACGACTACCGAGTTTGTTCAAATAAATGACCTTGGACTAGCTTCATGGTCACATGAGTCAAATAGACTAAAATCTTTAAACGACTTCTTGTGAATAACTAAGAGGACTAGAGACCTGATATTGTACATGTAACATGTTTGGGTGAAGGACAAATGTTCCTAAATTATCTTGACTTAGGAAGGAAATGACATGTATTTTACAGCATCAAATGGAGCTGTCGCATAGCAGTTGGAAATCAACGATATCGGACGTCTCTCACTCACAAATATTTCATAGCTTACCTCGTTATTTTTTTTCCAAAAATCAACAAATAATAAACACAAATCATAGCAATTTAACTTAGTTCCGTTATCAAACAAGTATTACCGACAATGACCTTTACTCGGACATTGGTATTCTCTGCCTATCAGTACGAATAACAAGAGGCCCAGAGGGCCTGTATCGCTCACCTGGTTTGAAATGCCAAGTAATGTTCTGAATACAGGTTCATTGTTTCTTTTGTAAAGGAATTTTAATATTTACCTCTAAATCCCCTATTGGGCCCCACCCCTCCTGCCCCCAGGGGGTCAGAGCCAAAGTGCTGTTCTCCTTCCCCCAAGGATGTTTATGGCCAAATTTGGTCACAATCCAAGCAAAACTCTAGGACAAGTAGCGATTTATAGGATTTACCTCTATTTCCCCTATTGGGCCTCGCCCCTCCTGGCCCCGGGGGATCAGAGCCAAAATTAATACAAGTTCTCTTTCCCTTCCCCCAAGGATGTTTGTGGCCAAATTTGGTTCCAATCCCTGCAGAACTCTATGACTAGTAGCAATTTAAAGGATTTACCTCTATTTCCCCTATTGGGCCCCGCCCCTCCTGCCCCCGGGGGGTCAGAGCCAAAATTTATACAAGTTCTGTTCCCCTTCCCCCAAGGATGTTTGTGGCCAAATTTGGTTACATTTCATTCAGAACTCTATGACTAGTAGCGATTTAAAGGATTTACTTCTATTTCCCCTATTGGGCCCCACCCCTCCTGCCCCCGGGGGGGGGCCAGAGCCAAAATTTATACAAGTTCTGTTCCCCTTCCTCCAAGGATGTTTGTGGCCAAATTTGGGTACATTCCATTCACAACTCTATGACAAGTAGCGATTTAAAGGATTTACCTCTATTTCCCCTATTGGGCCCCGCTCCTCCTGCCCCTGGGTGATCAGAGCCAAAATTTATACAAGTACTGTTCCCCTTCCCCCCAAGGATGTTTGTGGCTGATTTTGGTTACAATCCATGCCAAACTCTAGGACAAGTAGCGATTTAAAGGATTTACCTCTATTTCCCCTATTGGGCCCCGCCACTCCTGTCCCCGGGGGGGTCAGAGCCAAAATTTATACAAGTTCTGTTCCCCTTCCCCCAAGGATGTTTGTGGCCAAATTTGGTTACAATTCATTCAGAACTCTATGACTAGTAGCGATTTAAAGGATTTACCTCTATTTCCCCTATTGGGCCCTGCCCCTCCAGCCCCCGGGGGATCAGAGCCAAAATTTATACAAGTTCTGTTCCCCTTCCCCCAAGGATGTTTGTGGCCAAATTTGGTTCCAATCCCTGCAGAACTCTATGACTAGTAGGATTTAAAGGATTTACCTCTATTTCCCCTATTGGGCCCCGCCCCTCCTGCCCCCGGGGGGTCAGAGCCAAAATTTATACAAGTTCTGTTCCCCTTCCCCCAAGGATGTTTGTGGCCAAATTTGGTTACATTTCATTCAGAACGCTATGACTAGTAGCGATTTAAAGGATTTACCTCTATTTCCCCTATTGGGCCCCACCCCTCCTGCCCCTGGGGGATCAGAGCCAAAATTTATACAAGTTCTGTTCCCCTTCCCCCAAGGATGTTTGTGGCTTATTTTGGTTACAATCCATGCCAAACTCTAGGACAAGTAGCGATTTAAAGGATTTACCTCTATTTCCCCTATTGGGCCCCGCCCCTCCTGCCCCCGGGGGGTCAGAGCCAAAATTTATACAAGTTCTGTTCCCCTTCCCCCAAGGATGTTTGTGGCCAAATTTGGTTCCAATCCATGCAGAACTCTATGACTAGTAGCGATTTAAAGGATTTACCTCTATTTCCTCTATTGGGCCCCGCCCCTCCTGCCCCTGGGGGATCAAAGCCAAAATTTATACAAGCTCTGTTCCCCTTCCCCCAAGGATGTTTGTGGCTTATTTTGGTTACAATCCATGCCAAACTCTAGGACAAGTAGCGATTTAAAGGATTTACCTCTATTTCCCCTATTGGGCCCCGCCCCTCCTGCCCCCGGGGGGTCAGAGCCAAAATTTATACAAGTTCTGTTCCCCTTCCCCCAAGGATGTTTGTGGCCAAATTTGGTTACATTTCATTCAGAACTCTATGACTAGTAGCGATTTAAAGGATTTACTTCTATTTCCCCTATTGGGCCCCACCCCTCCTGCCCCCGGGGGGGCCAGAGCCAAAATTTATACAAGTTCTGTTCCCCTTCCTCCAAGGATGTTTGTGGCCAAATTTGGGTACATTCCATTCACAACTCTATGACAAGTAGCGATTTAAAGGATTTACCTCTATTTCCCCTATTGGGCCCCGCCCCTCCTGCCCCTGGGTGATCAGAGCCAAAATTTATACAAGTACTGTTCCCCTTCCCCCAAGGATGTTTGTGGCTGATTTTGGTTACATTCCATGCCAAACTCTAGGACAAGTAGCGATTTAAAGGATTTACCTCTATTTCCCCTATTGGGCCCCGCCCCTCCTGCCCCCGGGGGATCAGAGCCAAAATTTATAGGATCAGGGCCAAAATTTATACAAGTTCTGTTCCCCTTCCCCCAAGGATGTTTGTGGCCAAATTTGGTTCCAATCCATGCAGAACTCTATGACTAGTAGCGATTTAAAGGATTTACCTCTATTTCCTCTATTGGGCCCCGCCCCTCCTGCCCCTGGGGGATCAGAGCCAAAATTTATACAAGCTCTGTTCCCCTTCCCCCAAGGATGTTTTTGGCTTATTTTGGTTACAATCCATGCCAAACTCTAGGACAAGTAGCGATTTAAAAGATTTACCTCTATTTCCCCTATTGGGCCCCGCCCCTCCTGCCCCCGGGGGGTCAGAGCCAAAATTTATACAAGTTCTGTTCCCCTTCCCCCAAGGATGTTTGTGGCCAAATTTGGTTACATTTCATTCAGAACGCTATGACTAGTAGCGATTTAAAGGATTTACCTCTATTTCCCCTATTGGGCCCTGCCCCTCCTGCCCCCGGGGGGCCAGAGCCATAATTTATACAAGTTCTGTTCTCCTTCCCCCAAGGATGTTTGTGGCCAAATTTGGTTCCAATCCATGCAGAACTCTATGACTAGTAGCGATTTAAAGGATTTACCTCTATTTCCCCTATTGGGCCCCGCCCCTCCTGCCCCCGGGGGGGTCAGAGCCAAAATTTATACAAGTTCTGTTCCCCCTCCCCCAAGGATGTTTGTGGCCAAATTTGGTTACAATCCATGCAGAACTCTAGGACAAGTAGCGATTTATAGGAAATGTTGACGGACGGACGGACGGACGGACGACGGACGACGGACGACGGACGACGGACGCCGCGCCATGACATAAGCTCACCGGCCCTTCGGGCCAGGTGAGCTAAAAATGGCAATCCCCATTTGTGATCAATATTTTTTGTGTGGAATAAAACAGATATGAAAATGCAATTGATACAAGTTAAAACGTTAGCATTTTTATTTCTTTGTATTGCAAAAACGAAAATCAAACTCCGAGTCGTTTGGCTGCAACAAACAAGAACTTACTGGAAAGCACAGATTCGGCAGGATATTAGATATTTTTAGTGTGACATTACGTCACCGGAAATGCAACTCTTTATGCGCGGTAAAAAACTCCGAAGCCCATGTTTATCTGACAGGTGCTCTGGCAAACACTGACTGATTGGGTCATTTTTGGACAGACATGAGTATTTTTCTTGGCAAGTAAGTAATTATCAAATATATTTGATTTGGATTGACTACTTTTTGTGATTACAGAACACGATGCGTATCACACCGGCCCTATCAGACTGCTAGTCTATATTCGGTAACATGGGAATCCCCTACTGGAAATACCCTTTGTGTGAAAAACTGGTCAAATGTCCCCGGTCTAATAGATCGACGATGATTGTGAATCAGAACCAGATTATCATGACGTTTTTTTCGGAAGAAATTTGGCATCAAGGGTCCAACATTGCATCTACTTTCACTTTTACTGGTAATGCTGGAATTCAGGATGCATTGTATTTACAAAACCATGACCTAACTGACTTCAGTTATTTGAAATATTTTGAAAGTATTGTCAGTCCTTATGTTGTTGAAGATATTTAACAGACAAATAGGTGTGCTACACAATATTTCCAAAATCATCCAAATCTTTCACTGCATTCAAGACTCAGAAAATGGACTCCAGTGTCAGTTGCAGAAATTAAAGTGTTCTTAGGCATGACCATAGCTATGGGACTTGTTAAACAAGCCAGCCTACATGATTACTGGTCAACTGACGCAGTGATTAGTACACCATTTTTTGGTAAAGTAATGCAGAGAGACAGATTTCTAGCTATAATCAACAAGTAAGAGAAGTCATAGACGAAGACAGTGTGTTGTGTGTGGACCAGGTGAAGCAGACATATTCAGATTTTCAAATCCAGGCATCACTCTCCCAAAAAGAACGGGGCGTGAAACTTCCTAGCTATCAGTGCCGTTTGAGTTTTACGGCCCATCGACAACTAAGGTCATTTAGGGCCAAACTACAAGTCAAGCGTTATTATCAGGATAAAAGATCAGGGTAAAAAAAAACAAGTAAGGATTAAAACACAGATTGTAAACGTGTATTTGATAAAAAAGGTTTGCATGGGATAAAATAGTTTGGGCTAAAACACACGAGAAAACTCGTGCAAAATGTTGATGAAACGATGAAATGTTGAGTTGATACGATGATATGATGAGAAAAACGTTCATATTTTATCTAAAATACCGATTTCTTTGAGATAATTAAAAATACGATTATGTCTCACGGCATGAAACAAAGAGTACATGTCGGAGACATCGTATTGCTTATCTCGTATGTGCTTAAAATCAATACAGTGCACTAAAATATGCTCCACTGAGAGAGGAGAATCACATGCATGGCATGTGGGAGGATCCTCCCCTCTCAATAGATAGGAATGGGTAAAATATGTGTGTCCAGTTCGGAGCCGAGAGAGAACAACTTCCTCTCTGCGGCTCTGCGCCTTTGTTCCACATATCAAACATCTGAAGGATAAGTGCTCGAAGGCGCTGAACATTCTACAAGTTCTTTCCCATTCTGATTGGGGTGCAGACCGTGAAATGCTTCTACGTATCTATCGGGCACTTATTAGATCAAAACTTGACTACGGCTCTATTGTCTATGGATCGGCTCGCAGCTCCTATCTACAGATGCTTGACCCTATACAGAATCAGGGACTGCGTCTGGCACTTGGAGCTTTTCGAACAACACCTGTGAAGAGTCTCCATGTGGAAGCTAATGAGCCATCTCTAGACGATCGACGAAAGAAATTATCCTTACAATATGCTGCTCAACTGATATCCAATCCCAAAAACCCCGCATTCAATCTTGTATTTAATCCACAACACCAGGACATATTCAGACAAAATCAAAAGCTCATACCAACATTTGGCATCAGAATTTCAGAGTTTTTGCAGGAACTAAATATAAATTTCGACACCATTGACGAGTACACCATATCGGATGTACCACCATGGCTCATTCAAACACCTGATATCAATTTATCTCTACATGAGAGGGCAAAATCCAGTGCATTACCCGAAGAACACAAATATCAAAGTACTGAGAGTACACTGTCAAATAGTGTAAATTACTGCAAGAGTAGAATGTGATGATGAGTTGCGTATTTCAACCAAACCTTAAAGTTATCATCATAAACTCATGCTTTTTCTCATCCAACATCCTTCATGAAAGTGCATGCTTTCTAGATTATCTAATGAAACGCTTTAAAAAGTTCTTGAACTGTTCTACAACTGTTCCAGAACGGTTCTACAATGCTAAATGAGACCTGCTCCAGTTTTCAATTCCAAAATATTTCTAGAATTGTTCTAGAACATTACTCTAGAGCATTACTCTAGAACAATTTCTAAAACACTGTTCTAGAACAATTCTAGTACACTGTTCTAGAACAGTTCTAGAGCATCGTTCTAGAAAACGTTGTAGGACGATTGTAGAATTCCTTTAGAATAATACTAGAACAGTTCTAGAACTGTCCTAGAACTCCTCCAGTTTTCAATTCAAGAATAGCTCAAGAATTGTTCTAGAAAAGTCTCATTTAACGTTGTAGAAAAAATGTATTATTCCTTTAGAATAATTCTAGAATAGTTCTAGAACTCTTTCAGAACCGTTCTGGAGCAGTTCTAGAAATCCTTGCAGGGGTATAAGCAACACATTCCCACCCAGTCACAGTATACTGACAACAGGCGAACCAGTCGTCCTACTCCCTTAATGCTGAGCGCTAAGCAGGGTGTAACGTGTGTCTCGGCCAGGTGACAGAACCCAGAGCCTACCTCACAGGAGCGAGCTCTCAACCGAAGGCCAAACGTGAGGCGGTGTCAAGGAAGACGTTAGGAAGTATAAATAATTTAAGTTAGGAAGACGAGATGCTATGATACGATCCTAAATTTAGTCGTCTTTTATGATTTTGCACAAGAGGCAGTAAGTACAATTTTAACACCCTACCTGCAGGACCGCGTTTTCATCGTTAGTTCATTTTAATGTCATAAGGTCATCTTACCCGAAGGGTCAGGATGACCTATAGTCACTATGCTTTGTCCATTGTCATGCGCTGTTCGCATTTCGTCATTCGTATAAACTTTTCATTGAAACGAATTCTTCTCAATATCCGAAAGGCCCAAGAAACTGATATTAGGCATGTAGAATGCTGGAATGATGGACCACCAAGTTTGCGGAAATGAGTTACCTTGACCTTCATTCAAGGTCACAGAATTCAAAAAGGCTAAATCTTCTAACGATTTCTTGTGAATAACTAAGATACCTAGATACCTGATATAAGGCCTGTAGTATGCTGGCATGAAAGACTACCAAGTTCATTTAAGGTTACAAGGGACAAATAGGCTAAAACCTATAAACGACCTATTGTGAATAATTAAGAGGCATAGGAATCTGATATTGGGACTGTAGAATGATAGCTTAAACGACTACCGAGTTTGTTCAAATAAATGACCTTGGACTAGCTTCATGGTCACATGAGTCAAATAGACTAAAATCTTTAAACGACTTCTTGTGAATAACTAAGAGGACTAGAGACCTGATATTGTACATGTAACATGTTTGGGTGAAGGACAAATGTTCCTAAATCATCTTGACTTAGGAAGGAAATGACATGTATTTTACAGCATCAAATGGAGCTGTCGCATAGCAGTTGGAAATCAATGATATCTGACGTCTCACTCACAAATATTTCATAGCTTACCTCGTTATTTTTTTCCAAAAATCAACAAATAATAAACACAAATCATAGCAATTTATCTTAGTTCCGTTATCAAACAAGTATTACCGACAATGACCTTTACTCGGACATTGGTATTCTCTGCCTATAAGTATGAATAACAAGAGGCCCAGAGGGCCTGTATCGCTCACCTGGTTTGAAATGCCAAGTAATGTTCTGAATACAGGTTCATTGTTTCTTTTGTAAAGGAATTTTAATATTTACCTCTAAATCCCCTATTGGGCCCCACCCCTCCTGCCCCCAGGGGGTCAGAGCCAAAGTGCTGTTCTCCTTCCCCCAAGGATGTTTATGGCCAAATTTGGTCACAATCCAAGCAAAACTCTAGGACAAGTAGCGATTTATAGGATTTACCTCTATTTCCCCTATTGGGCCTCGCCCCTCCTGGCCCCGGGGGATCAGAGCCAAAATTAATACAAGTTCTCTTTCCCTTCCCCCAAGGATGTTTGTGGCCAAATTTGGTTACAATACGTGCAGAACTCGATGACTAGTAGCGATTTAAAGGATTTACCTCTATTTCCCCTATTGGGTCCCGCCCCTCCTGCCCCCGGGGGATCAGAGCCAAAATTTATACAAGTTCTGTTCCCCTTCCCCCAAGGATGTTTGTGGCCAAATTTGGTTACAATCCATGAAGAACTCTAGGACAAGTATCGATTTATAGGATTTTCCTATAATTCCCCTATTGGGCCCCGCCCCTCCTGCCCCCCGGGACCAGTGCCAAAATTTATACAAACTCAAGTTCTTATTCTCCCAAGGATATTTCTGGCCAAATTTGGTTACATTCCATGCAGAACTCTATGACTAGTAGCAATTTAAAGGATTTACCTCTATTTCCCCTATTGGGCCCCACCCCCCAGGGGGTCAGAGCCAAAATTTATACAAGTTCTGTTCCGCTTCCAAAAAGGATGTTTGTGGCCAAGGCCAAGGATTTACCTCTATTTCCCCTATTAGGCCCCGCCCCTCCTGCCCCTGGGGGATCAGAGCCAAAATTTATACAAGTTCTGTTCTCCTACCCCCAAGGATGTGTATTGCCAAATTTGGTTACAATCCATGCAGAACTCTAGAACAAGTAGCGATTTAAAGAATTTACCTCTATTTCCCCTATAAGGCCCCGCCCCTCCTGCCCCGGGGGGTCAGAGCCAAAATTTATACAAATTCTGTTCCCCCTCTCCCAAGGATGTTTGTGGTTAATTTTGGTTACAATCAATGCAGAACTCTAGGACAAGTAGCGATTTAAAGAATTTACCTCTATTTCCCCTATTGGGCCCCGCCCCTCATGCCCCCGGGGGGTCAGAGCCAAAATTTATACAAATTCTGTTCCCCCTCCCCCAAGGATGTTTGTGGCCAAATTTGGTTACATTCAATGCAGAACTCTAGGACAAGTAGCGATTTAAAGGATTTACCTCTATTTCCCCTATTGGGCCCCGCCCCTCCTGCCCCCGGGGGTCAGAGCCAAAATTTACACAAGTTCTGTCCCCCCTCCCCCAAGGATGTTTGTGGCCAAATTTGGTTACATTCCATGCAGAACTCTAGGACAAGTAGCGATTTAAAGGATTTACCTCTATTTCCCCTATTGGGCCCCGCCCCTCCTGCCCCCGGGGGATCAGAGCAGAACTCTATGACTAGTAGCGATTTAAAGGAAATGTTGACGGACGGACGGACGACGGACGCCGCGCCATGACATAAGCTCACCGGCCCTTCCATTCGGGCCAGGTGAGCTAAAAATGTGCCATAAATTTTTCGCGGTCACATGACCAAATCAACGTTTTTACCTCCTACCTAGAAGAGTTCCTTGTATCCCGGAATCGGCGTATATACCGTACAAACGTAATACCGAAGTCACTTGGAAATACTTTGATGATTTAAGTAAAATGCTCACGTTTCTAGGACTGGAGCACTCTGATTAAAATACAAATCCTTATTATCACTACGTTTGATAAGAGGATCTGAGAAAATCCCATTAGGGGTCATGTGCAGGTGACCTTTGGAAATTCTACTTGCAAAATTTTGTCAGTGAATTTCAGGGACGAAATAGTTCGAAAAACTATCAGAATTATTTTCGTTATCGTAGTCATCTCGCCCAAAGAGTGCAATAAAGCTAATAGTATCTGTATTCTGTGACGAACTATCGTTTACACTGGACGTGACAAGGTGTAGAAAATGTATCTCATATGACCACGTGGTATAAAGGTCATCCCTACGGGATATTGTCAGATATCTATTTTAATCAGAATGAGGACTGGAGAAAAAGTTGTCATTGTAAAAGGCCTAACTGAAAAGTCTGTAAGGGCTACCGCGACACCTGAGAACTGTGCACGACCTTTCCTGCTACGACATTATCAATGAAACTAAGCAATCTAAGGCAAATCGAGTTAATTGAACATACACTGCATGTCCAGAGCCAGATTGTCCAAGGATGGTTTTGAGGTTAGAACATCTTATGGTGCTTCATAAGAAAACCAAATCGGAATCTAAGGACAGTTTCTATCCACAACCCAGCTAAAACCTTTCTAATATTATGGATGAATATTTGAAGTGGCTAGAGAGGCCAGAAAACAACAAACGAAAGACGATGTGGCAAAACAACATGTGCACAAAGTTAAAAGTTATTGGACAAGATTGACCCATCCTTCAGTATTGAGTCCTTTCTAGATCCAAAATTGGTTAGGGGTTCATGACTGAACCATTGTCAGAATGAACATCAGCCAGGGGCGGTTAAGAGCTATCTTTCGTCATTCAGGAATTTTTTTGAATTTCATCCGTTTGGAGAAAAACTATGATATTGGCAGTTTGAACGCCATGGAAAGGGCCATTACTAGATGGAATGGGGTAATTGCAAAGTCAGTTAAACAACGAGAAACAGAGAGACAAGTGGAGGACTACGAAAATGCTCTTGATCCAACCGATCTTATTGCATGTTTGCAGTTGATTTGTACACATTACAGGAAAAAGCTACGTTGGGTGTTCCTCAAGTTTTGTGGAAAAGAGAGACTCCAATTAATCGTTCTTGACAGTCATAGCAGTCATGAAACACTTGGACCGATACAACTTGCAAGGGAAAATGGCATTGTGCTCTTTGCAATCCATCCACACACCACACAATATCTCAACCCACTTGATAAAACCTTTTTGGGGTCCTTTTAAAGGGAAGACAATCGCCTTTGTACAGAGTTCGTGACTTCGTCTGGGACGTTTACATTCCATGCAGGGTCATTGGGGTGGAGGTCTCCTTGTCGATCAAGTTGGTAGTGGAGTTTGAGGTTCCGAATGATTCCTTGGTCACATGGCTGAATGATAGAAGTGGTGTTCGGGGACAGAAAGGTGAGTTTGATGTGGGTAAATGAGTTGGCAAGTGTCGAGAGGTGGGTAGCGCAGTTGTTCACCAGCAGCAGTATCTTCCATCCTTGTTAAAGTCAGGCATTAATATCAGGATAAAAGATCAGGGTAAGAAAAGGCAAGTAAGGATTAAAACACAGATTGTAAACGTTTATTTGATAAAAAAATATATGTTAATGTACAAATACCTTTATTAAAATTAACAAATATAAAAAATCAAAATTAAATTTGAAATAATTAAAATTGAGAAAAACACTGTACACACAAGCCATCAATAATTAACAGGAAAATTAATTGTTTTCAAAATATTTTCTAGTATATTTATTAATACCTGCAAGTCCACGAGGCTAAGGAATTTCATGTCAGCTATATTCTCTGCTGCCATCCAGAGAGCTGTTTTCAGCTGAGCCTCTAACAATGTGAGACAATAGATTTTGCAGCAGACATAAAATGAGATGGTCTTTGGTATTCTGATGTCTTATAAGAGCAGATCTTTGAAAGTTTTTACAGCCAATTATAAATGGGGCCTTTGATTCGCGACCTAATTTAAGCGACGATTGGCACGTTGAACAATACATGCTCTTAGATTCATCATCGCAACGTAGCCACGAGAATTCATTTAGCCAACTTTTCTGAAAGTTTTTCTTCCTTTTGGGTACCGATGGGCCAACATCATCTTGGACTGAAGAAGGGGGGGGGTGTTTTGTCTTACCTTTCAACTTTTTCATCGCTAGTCCGTTTCGTAGCTGACGACAGATATCCAAATATCATCTGCTGCTTTTTGTTTGTTTGTTTGTTTGATTAATTAACGTCCTATTAACAGCTATGGTCATGTAAGGACGGCCTCCCATGTATGTGGTGTGTTGCCTGTATGTTGTGCGAGGTGCATGTTTTGGGAGACTGCGGTAAATTCATGTTATGTCTTCTTGTATAGTGGAACTATTGCCCTTTTTATAGTGCTATATCACTGAAGCATGCCGCCGAAGACACCAAGCAACACACCCCAACCGATCACATTATACTGACAACGGGCGAACCAGTCGTCCCACTCCCTGTTTGCTGTGCGCTAAGCAGGAGCAGAAACTACCACTTTTATAGACTTTGGTGTGTCTCAGCCAGGGGACAGAACCCAGAGCCTTCCTCACAGGGGCTGCTTTTTGCTGTCACTCAGGATTGTGATTGTATATATGTATGTTGGGTATGGGCCAGAGAATACCGAAAGTCGAGTGAATGGTCTCGGGTTTTATCAAAAGGCGGTAACGATAATTTCCCGCTAGGTGCGCTGATGTCGTTGTAAACAGAAGAGACTTCCACTTAGTAATTGACGGCTAGTATAGCAATTACATTTTGACCTACACTTTGTTTTTGTTAAGTAATATGATCGACTGAAAACATCGTAGAAAACCGCTAAATATACAGGCGAAACTTGTGCGTGCATGCACGCTTACATGGAAAATGTTATATATATATATATATGCAAAGGTGTTCACTATGCTTGAATCACACAGAATTCTGCGTGATCGGGAACACTGACAGTCTTTCCCCAAAGGCAGCATGGTCGTAAACTCTTACCAATAATTAGCTTGGGTTTGTTGGAACCGTCCATATTGGTGGCAACTAGGGCAGTGATCCTGTCCTTGGCCTTCTTACTACCTGACACATTGCCAGACTTCGCTTCTAGGGTACCATCGGGTAATGCCCTGTCTCGTCTATGCTGTAGATGTCGGCAGGTTGTTAGCTGTCTAGTAGTTGGGGCAGTACGTTGGTCGCCAGTTGCTATAGTCATAGCCTTTCTTCTCTCCATGGAGGTATTTGAATGCTATATTAAAACGAGTCTTCCATCTAGATAACCAGCCACTTGATGGGTTTAAATTCACTTTTGTATAGTAGAATTCGTGACCTTTATATAGTGTTATATAATTGAAGCATGCCGCCAAAGATGCCTAACACCCCACCAAGTCACATTATACTGACAACGGGCCATGCCAACTCTTCGTCCCACTCGTTGTATGTCGGGCGCTAAGCAGGAGCAGAAACTACCATTTTATAAAAGCCCATAGAGTTGGCAGCTTCGGCCTGTGGTCTGTAGTGGTTACTCCAGAGAAGAGGACGTTAGTGCAGTCTCCCCAAAGGGCAGTCTTCAGTGTTTTTTGCTGACTTTCTACTATACAAGAGTACCCAGAAACGATTATGTGACGGTACGTTAAACTCTTCTTTAATAAATATCACCAGCTAGATCAGACAGCTCGTGAGACAAGCCTACGAGAGTAAAGTGACTTAACCCTAGTGGTGCTATTCCCGCCATTTGGCGTTCTACTGGTCGAGTGCTAAACCCGCCATTTGACGTTCCTCAGAAAAAAATGGCAATCCCCATTTGTGATCGATATTTTTTGTGTGGAATAAAACAGATATGAAAATGCAATTGATACAAGTTAAAACGTTAGCATTTTTATTTCCTTGTATTGCAAAAACGAAAATCAAACTCCGAGTCGTTTGGCTGCAACAAACAAGAACTTACTGGAAAGCACAGATTCGGCAGGATATTAGATATTTTTAGTGTGACATTACGTCACCGGAAATGCAACTCTTTATGCGCGGTAAAAAACTCCGAAGCCCATGTTTATCTGACAGGTGCTCTGGCAAACACTGACTGATTGGGTCATTTTTGGACAGACATGAGTATTTTTCTTGGCAAGTAAGTAATTATCAAATCTATTTGATTTGGATAGACTACTTTTTGTGATTACAGAACACGATGCATATCACACCGGCCCTATCAGACTGCTAGTCTATATTCGGTAACATGGGAATCCCCTACTGGAAATTCCCTTTGTGTGAAAAACTGGTCAAATGTCCCCGGTCTAATAGATCGATGATGATTGTGAATCAGAAACAGATGATCATGACATTGTTTTCGGAAGAAAGTTGGCATCAAGGGTCCAACATTCCATCTACTTTCACTTTTACTGGAAATGCTGGAATTCAGGATGCATTGCATTTACAAAACCATGATCAAACTGACTTCAGTTATTTGAAATATTTTGAAAGTATTGTCAGTCCTGATGTTGTTGAAGATATTGTAACAGAGACAAATAGGTATGCTACACAATATTTACAAAATCACCCAAATCTTTCACTGCATTCAAGACTCAGAAAATGGACTCCAGTGTCAGTTGCAGAAATGAAAGTGTTCTTAGGCATGACTATAGCAATGGGACTTGTTAAACAAGCCAGCCTACATGATTACTGGTCAACTGATGCTGTGATTAGTACACCATTTTTTGGTAAAGTAATGCCGAGAGACAGATTTCTAGCTATAATGTCTTTCTTGCATCTGACAGAAACAACAGTTCCACTATACAAGAAGGCACAACATGAATATACCATAGTCTCCCAAAACACGCATCTCACAAAACATACTCGCAACACATCGCATACATGGAGGCCGTCCTCACATGACCATAGCTGTTAATAGGACGTTAATTAATCAAACAAACAAACAAGACAGACAACTCTGAAGCCCCTCATCGTGGCCAGGAAGGTTATTCACCGTTGCAAAAATCAGAAAACCCTATAAAGATGTCTTTAAAAATGTCTAAAAAGATGTCTAGACGGGAAGGACAACTGGCTCCACAAAGTTCGTTCAGAATTACGTACGACTTGGTGATGCGCCTCATCGGTCCCTATTTGAACCAAGGATACCATCTGTATATGGATAATTACTTCAGTTCCCCTCACTTGTTTTATAACTTGTATCTAAATGCAACACTTGCCTTTGGAACCGTGAGAAGTAACCGTCGTGGAATTTAGTTTGAAATCATCAAAGCCTGCTAATGGGGAAATATTTGTTGTCAACAATGGCACATTAGTTGCTATGAAATATGCAGATAAGTAGGATGTCTGTCTCCTGACTACAACACATGAAGGTAAACTGATGAATTGTATCATTATCTTGTTGTATTCAGTTCAAAGATGTACAGCACTTTCACTGTTCAAGAACATTTATTTTCATTTTTAATTATATATTCAAAACATTACATAATGGTACACAATACAGTAGCTTTTGCTGAATATATTAATAACATACATTTTTTTACTTGAATAACATCGAGTTAAAAACAGGTATGAAGTAATATCCAGAAAGGAAGAAAGGCCAAGTCAGTAGAGAACCTCCAGAGGTTATAAGGGGGACATTTTATAACTCATTTGCCATCAACAAGTAAGAGAAATCATGGACGAAGACGGTGTGTTGTGTGTGGACCAGGTGAAGCAGACATATTCAGATTTTCAAATACAGGCATCACTCTCCCAAAAAGAACGGGGCGTGAAACTTCCTAGCTATCAGTGCCATCTTCCAATGTGTATCGAGCCATGTTTTCAGTTGTACCACACTAAGTCAGATTACATCTTGGCCTATAAACGCCAAAAATCTGCTTTTCATCAGTTTCATCAGTGTAGATAGGTTTCACCATTTCTTTAAATTATATTGCACAATTGATTAATTAGACTTAAAGTCCTGGGATTTTGTTACATATTGTTTTTACGGAGTTGTGGAACCTCTAGGATACGAAGATTACTTTCAGCATACAGAGTTATCTCCCCTACTCCATTATATATGCTGGGAACTTGGCCTGAATACTAAGATAAACTGTCCAATACATCACTATATCTACATTTCACTCTTTTAACCAATGGATATAATAATCATTCAAATTCAGAATGTTTGCAAATTATGTTGAAAACTAAGACAGTTTTATATATGGAAATTATGACACACAATTTGAGAGTAACCATAACACATACTGCTTACTAATTGTATGGAAATATTAATTTTATGCAAATGTCGATCATAAAATAACATTTAGGACTTGCATCACATTCCTTAGGACAATTAAACATAAAAAATATTGATTTTTGAAAAAAATTAAACAATTTCAGCACCAATCTGATTAAAATACAGATACTTATTATCACTACGTATGATACGAGGATCTGACAACATCCCATTAGGGTTCACGTCAGGATGACCTTTGGAAATGGCCAATCAAATTGGCACTGCCAGAATCTTGACTGGGGACGAACTAGTTTGAAAAAGCTGTCCGAATTATTTTCGTGTAAGTCCGAATTATTTTCGTGTAAGTAGTCATCTCGCTCAAAGTGACCTATATTGCTAAATGAATATGCTAACTGGGACGAAATGGCGTTAACAATTGACGTAGAAATGTGTAGAAAATGTATTTGATCTGGATTACACGTGGTAAAAGGTCATCCGGACGTGACCCCGTATGGGATATTGTCAGATCCTATATTGAACTAAGTGGTTATAAGGATCTGTATTTCAATCAGATTGTTTCAGCACTGGGGGTATCTCTATACAGAACAATATTCAGCACCACTAGGGTTAAGAAATGTGCCGAAATGACCAAATCGTTTGGGTCGAATTGGCCCACATAATATTGGACGAACATGTGGATAATCGATGTTCCGTGAAATTACTAACCACTCCGTTCAATAGAGGATCTGACAATAATATCCCATAAGGGGTCACGTCCAGATGACCTTTATACCACGTGTGTTTCAGAGCAAATTCGGTTTTCTACACCTTACAACATCAATTGAAAACGTCTTTTCGACCCAGTATACATATACAATTAGCTTTGTTGTGCACTTGGGGCGAGATGATTACATACACGAAAATAATTTGGACAGCTTTTTCAAACTATTTCGTCCCCAGTCAAGATTCTGGCAGTGCCAATTTGATTGGCCATTTCAAAAGGTCGTCTTGACGTGACCCCTAATGGGATGTTCTCAGATCCTCTTATCCAACGTAGTGATAATAAGGATCTGTATTTTAATCAGATTGCACAAATGACAATGTAGAAGAATAGAGGTGTTTTCGACGGCATGCTTCAGTGATATAGCACTATAAAAAGGGCAACAGTTCCACTATACAAGAAGACACAACATGAATATACCGCAGTCTCCCAAAACATGCACCTCGCACAACATACACGCAACACACCACATATATGGGAGGCCGTCCTTTCATGACCATAGCTGTTGATAGGACGTTGATTGATCAAGCAAACAAGCAAGAATAGAGAAAATACACATTCCAGTCGAGTGCACCAACCAGGAATCGAACCCGGGTCTCCGGCGTGGAAATCTGCGCCTCTACTGACATGCTCCGTCAGCTGAGCTGATGTCCGTGACGTCCTGGAGTCGACCGCGATCGACTGTTTGAGCTGGGATAAATGGCAACGGTAACTTAGACCAATTCTCGGAAACCAGGATGGACATACTACTTAAAGAAGCTATGAAGATCCAGCTAACAAATTTTTGCTCTGTTGTGTAGCTAGGACGGTTTTTGTAGCGGATTAACGCAAGCCAGAATTGAACAGGGCGTTTAGGCTAACGCAGCCTTCCAGGTTGAAAGTAGCTCATTGACTAAATTTGCTCCAAAGATGGTGATAATGTTTCGGCAGCATGCTGTACATCTAATCACTGCTCCTCTATCCGACTCCCGGATGTTGCCTCCATTTTCTCTGCGGAAGCATGTGCTATCGGTCTGGCGCTTGACCATATCGAAGAACACCGCATTGAAAAGGCAATCATCTGTTCAGACTCTCTTTCGGTTCTTCAGGCTTTGAAATCAAAAAGCCCTAGAAATACTCTAATCCAAAATCTTTTAATCCGAACATTTCAATTATCTTCTAAAACTCAAATTACTTATCTCTGGATTCCCAGTCATGTGGGTATAAAGGGGAATGAACAGGCTGATAAAGCAGCTAAGACTGCTCTTCGCCTACCACAAACAGATTTGAAACTACCATTACACCGACATCAAACCTTCAATTCAGTCAGCCATCAAACACCATTGGCACCAAAGGTGGTCTACCGAAACAAACAATAAACTGTTTAAAATTCAACCTACACTTAATCCTAAACTGTCCCAGTCGGAGAGACCGCAGAGAGGAAGTTGTTCTCTCTCGGCTCCGAACTGGACACACACATATTTTACACATTCCTATCTATTGAGAGGGGAGGATCCTCCTACATGCCATGCATGTGATTCTCCTCTCACAGTGGAGCATATTTTATTGCATTGTATTGATTTTAAACACATACAAGATAAATACTACGATGTCTCCGACATGTACACTTTGTTTCATGCCGTGAGACATAATCGTATTTTTAATTATCTCAAAGAAATCGGTATTTTAAACAAAATATGAACGTTTTCTCATCATACATATCATCGTATCATCTCAACATTTCATCGTTTCATCAACTTTGTGCATGAGTTTTAACCAAAACTATTTTATCCCATGCAAACCTTTTTTTTATCAAATAAACGTTTACAATCTGTGTTTTAGTCCTTACTTGTTTTTTCTTACCCTGAACTTTTATCCTGATATTAATGCATGACTTGTAGTTTAGCCTTAAATGACCTTGGTTGTCGATGGGCCGTAAAACTCAAACAAACTTGCTCCACAAGTCATCAGCCACTTTGGCGACGGCCCATTTATGTACAAGGTCATCTAGTACAGGACACTCTTACAGAGTGGTCTTGGAGCCGGGATGCCCATAGCAAGCAGTTCAGGCTAACGGCACCCACAGTATTTCATAAACCCTTTCGTGAGTTGAATTTGATAAAATGCTTTCGTCAAGTCTGTTCCGATGATCTGTAATTGAGCATCAGAGATTGCCGGAGCTTGCTATTGTATCATGTCCATGATCATCTTGAAGATGATATCGACTATAAATGACTTCAAGACATTGCAAGTTAAACAAGCACATGTGTATTGGGCGGAAGTGAAGTGAACAGAGTCTGCGTAGGCGCAGTAAATGTTTACTTATCTTAGATCTACAATAGCGAAACGCATATTGTTACATCCTTTCTCCTTTAAGAAATTAAATGTCCCATCAAATTTACTGATTAGAATGAGTTGATAACTTAAGAGATCAAACTTTTTCGCTTTTCAAATAGTATATCATTTATTCAAATCCTTTATGTTCTTAGAACAACGCTTCTTTGTATGTTATCCTTTATTAATAATTTATTCCAACTTAAGTTTTGAGTCAAGATTGCAATACTGTCTCTGCGATTATGTATGTATACAGAATGTTGATTGTTGCATCCACAATTTAACCCTTTAACACTGCCAACACTTTAAAAAAATGTCAATTTGTTTGTTTGTTGGTTTCATTAAATTATCGTTCCTATTAACAGCTATGGTCATCGTAAGGACGGCATCCCAGTATGCGGTGTGTTGCCCGTGTAATGTTGTGCGAGGTGCCGTGTTTTGGGAGACTCGCATGCGGTATATTCATGTTGTGTCTTCTTGTATACAGTGGAAACTTTTGCCCTTTTTATAGTGCTATATCACTGAAGCTAGCCACCGAAGACCCAAGCAACACACCCCACCCGGTCACATTTATACTGACAACGGGCGAACCAGTCGTCCTACTCCCTTTTTCCTGAGCGCTAAGCAGGTGCAGAAACTACCACTTTTACAGACTTTGGTGTGTCTCGGCCCAGGGGACAGAACCCAGAGCCTTCCTCACAGGGGCGAACGCTCAACTCAAGGCCAAAAGTGAGGCGGTGCCAAGGGAGGCATTAGGAAGGATCAAGTCAGTTAGGAAGAATTAGAAAAGATAAGATCCTAAATTTAGTCGCCTTTTACGATCATGCAATAGGGGCAGCAGGTACAATTCTAACGCACTACCTGAAAGTCAAATATTTCAATTTAACTAAATTATAATTCACATGAAACTACTTGGAATCACGCGACGCGAGTTTCTCTTTATGAGAAATTGTCAGTCTAAGTCACATATCCAACTCCACTGGTTTGATCACACTCCTGCCTGATCGTGTTACTATGGTAGCGTTCTGAGACAATGTCACCTCTGGTTGGTTTTCCCTTAGGGGTATTCCTTGGGGAGCACTAATAGATGGTTCCAGGATCTCGTTGTGTACTGGTTGTTGATCCTTGATCTGTGGTATCGGGTTATCATGGTCGATCCGAAATCCAAGATGGCCGCCACCATCTTGAAAACACATTTGAACTTCTTCTAAAGTTCTACTGGTGCAATTTTGGCTGAAACTTGCATGAAATGATCCTGACATGGTTCCAACAAAGTTTTGTTATTTTTCGATAGGATCTAAAATCCAAGATGGCCACCACAGCCGCCATTTTTAAAACACATTTGAACAACTTCTCAAGTTCTACTGTCGAGATTTGGCTGAAACTTGCATGAAATGATCCTGTCATGGTCCTGACTAAGTGTTATCAAAGATAATCCTAGAAAGCTACAAGTGTCCTAACTCCGCCATAAACGAAATCGCTCGTCGTAAGTCTTCCATCCAATGTCATTACATCTCCCCGCCCCAGCCTAATTGTTTGTATATAATTTAACAATTCATGAACCCGTTCAGGGTGGGCAGATGAATTAATACTGGTATAGATGATGAATGCATCAGTCCACTCAGCTATGTTGTTGATTCTATTTGCTTTCTTATCCTTAGCTGCTAATTGCCAATCTACGTCAAAGTATAATTGATTTGGGGGCAGTGGCCTGCCCAGAATACTATGAATACTGGGTATGAAGTAGGTGTCCCCTGGGTTGATTCCTCACTGACCGAACTGCCTGCATTTGCGAGAGCTGGACCAGTTAGACTTTCTATTGTACCTGATGATGTAAAGTCTGGTTGAGGAGGTTGATTGAGGATCTGGTTGAGGGTAGGCCTAACGGTTGGTTGATGGGCTGGTTTCATTTCTTGCATAAAGGCTGGTAGAGAGCCTCGTCCTTGTCCTCCCCATGTCTGATTAGCCACAGCTCAAAAAGAAATTAAATGTCACATAACACAATATTTTTATCAAATTCTTTCTAAATAAATTATATCCAGGATATTATTAATAAGTCAGCTGAAATTCAGTTACTAAATGACCAAAATATTCATACCACATGCCGTAGCCAGCATGACCCAAAGGCCGAACATGGCAGAAAATCGCTAGCCATTATAAAATGGTAAAATATATCGTAGGTAATAGAGCCTTATTAATAATGTAATTCATTCTAATTATAGCGGTTTGCAAATTAACATTAACATTCAAGTTAGCCAATGACCAAAACTTTCATACCATGTGCCTTATCCGGCATAGCCCAAAGGCCCAACATGTCAGAACATATCTAGCCATTCTACATTGGTAAACATCGTACTTTGATAAAGCTTTAAATTCCCTCAACAATGATTAAATGAATAATAATAACTAAACAAGCAAATTGTTTTAAATTTCCATACCTCGCTTTAAAGGCATATTGTAGGTAAACATTATTGAGGTTAGGGTTTAAGCTTGGTTGAAACATGAAATAAATAAAAACAAATTATTGAAGAGAATCGGTTAATATTTATTAGTTATTGTACGGAAGTGGCAGGAACTAACTTTTTTTTTTAAATTTGAGCAAGGGGCCATAACTCCACTATATAAGGTCTGTTGAAAGTCGTGATCGAACTTGTCCGAGTCCTTTAGGCATTCAACCTTGTTACTAAGTTTGAAGAAAATTGGTTTACATTTTGTAACAATTATTGCACGGAAATGGCAGAAAATGACGTTTTTAGTAATTCAAAATGGCCCTAACTCCTACCAAAATAAGGTTCATCGACAGTCGCGATGAGAACTTGGCCGAACCCTTAAGGCATTTAACTGTGTCACTAAGTTTGAAGAAAATTGGTTTACAGTTATTGCACGGAAACGAAGTGGTACAGAAGGACAAACCCAAATTAATTTCCCCCCATTTCGAAGAAAGCGGGGGATAATAAGTTAATTGTAATCAATATTTTTTGTATCACCACCTTTTCTATGAAATAACAAACCAAACCAAATATTTAATTTCAATGATTCATCCACCGCGCGTTTTTTTTCCAAAAGGAAGTAAGGAAGAAAATGTTTGGACCGGAGGTTACAAGGTCAATATCTCTCATGATTTGGTGGAATTCCTTGAACTCTCGATAGCTAAACAGTATTATGTCTGACATTATAATTTGTGGGTGGAATTTGTGTGATGGGCAAGTATTGATTTTAGGTGAACTATTAAGTTTGCGTTGTTTTGTTTTCCAACAAGCTTTTTTCTGGGGTATCTTGAGTAATTTGTCCTACTACTACGTGGTGAGTCCCATAGTTCCCGTACTTGAATTAGTCCTATGCCAGGCTCTCCCTGGTCAGCTCGTGAGGAATGCGAGGTACATTTTTACTTATTTGTAACGATTGAGTGCATGTTGGACACTTTCAGATGTAGTCATCAATTTCGTTGACATTCCAGGCTAGTACTCAGAGTATCTCTCGCTCGGGATTTGCACTTTTCCATTGCTAAGAGGCGGCACACCTCGAATCGTGTTGAGCAGCCCCCTTTAAGCACTATATACACCAATTATAGCGGTATGTAATACCGTATTTCCATATTAAGAGCGCCTCCTCTAATAAGGGCGCCCCCACGTTTTTTTTGCTGAAAAAAAATCAACCTAATTTCATACAATTTTTGTGCCAGATTTGTGACAATTTGTCTCTGCAGACGCTAATGAAATACAGTTTTACATCAATCTGATGCCTAACAGATATCTAATCCAGCTTGAAGTAAACACTAAATTTATTGCACAAGAATAAACTTGACAAGTAATTGTTTACATAGAAAAGCTATAGACGAGAACGTCCATGATCAAAACACAAAGGCTTCTTTTTCGTCACTTGAATGTCCCTCGACACGTGTATGGGATGAAGCCTAACCTGAGCAACAAACATCTTAGCGGTGTCTGTAACAAGGTTTTGATGATATACTGTTACTGGTCGATCCTAATGATAAAAGGTTCCTAATTACCATTTAGTAAATATCATTCATATTGCTAGCAATTTTATTGTGTGCTCTCTTGTCAGTTATTCCCCATTCTGTCCACAAATACGAAAACATAGTAGCGATCAAAAAGCACCGTCCGCTCATTTATGTGTATTACGCAAGGTATAACAAAAAACAGCTAGCATATGAAATGTCTAAAAATTCGTTTGATGTATACAGACATATTTAAGCCAATGCTTTTAATAACTTCTGGTGCATACATTTACTTAACTTATTATGTAATCTTTCATATACTAACTTTGTACTTTCAAAAATGAAAGTTGGTTATCATCAATAAGTTTCAGAAAAATACGAAACTAAAAGCAAAGATGACATATAAGTCTTGTTTCAGGAAAAAAAACATCAAAAATGGGTCCTCAAATAACCGCGCCCCCTTCAAGATCATTTACACCGCGGCCCCGCGCCCTGCATTACGGGGAAAATACGGTAGATGGCTAAATTTGTCAAGGTAATGGAGTTTTAGGGAAAATAATACAGTCAGTAAACCTTTTTTATTTCCGCCACAGTTTTTACCCTCTTATTCGGCCATGTTTTTCATTCAGGAACACGGTTTTCCAGTCCCAATACAAATACACCATGTTATTTCGCCCAAAACCTGCTTACTATCTCATCCGCCAACTACATTTCCGCCCGGAACAAATAATTATAAATAGAAACCATAAGGACAAGTTGTTAATATCACCAATTCTGTTAATATGGTCTATTTTCGTAAGAGATTAAATGATTACCAAAGATTCTGTTAATCAGGTTTGTTTTCGTAAGGTTGCTTGACGCTACCGATTGTCAGGGTTATCGGCTACAAACGCTCTATGGACGCGGTTGCAACGAACGGACATGAGTATACCGTGAGAAAACAATTAAATAATATGGGTAGCACCTTTGTTAGCGCAGTGTCACTTCTGTACATGTGTTTTACATATATTTAACACTTAGCTTGTTTATTTGAAAAAAATGAACCCACAACTTCAATATTACAAGATAGGGTATTCGACCCAATAAGTTCCTCGAGCCAAAAATATAAGATGTTATGGCAATAAATTTGCGGCACCGTTTTTCATTTTTAGTCCCTGGCCCGAAGGGTCCGTCTTATGTTATGGGCGCGCGTACGTCCGTCGTCCGTCCGTCCGTCCGTCCGTCAACATTTCCTTTAAATCGCTACTAGTCATACAGTTCTGGATGGATTGTAACCAAATTTGGCCAGAAACATCCTTGGGGGAAGGGGAACAGAACTTGTATAAATTTTGGCTCTGACCCCCAGGGGGCAGGAGGGGCGGGGCCCAATAGGGGTAATAGAGGTAAATCCTATAAATCGCTACTTGTCCTAGAGTTCTGCGTGGATTGTAACCAAATTTGGCCAGAAAAATCCTTGGGGGAAGGGGAACAGAACTTGTATAAATTTTGGCTCTGACCCCCTGGGGGCAGGAGGGGCGGGGCCCAATAGGGGTAATAGAGGTAAATCCTATAAATCGCTACTTGTCCTAGAGTTTCTGCATGGATTGTAACCAAATTTGGCCAGAAACATCCTTGGGGGAAAGGGGAACAGAACTTGTATAAATTTTGGCTCTGACCCCCAGGGGCAGGAGGGGCGGGCCCAATAGGGGTAATAGAGGTAAAATCGTATAAATCGCTACTTGTCATACAGTTCTGCATGGATTGTAACCAAATTTGGCATAGAAACATCCTTGGGGGAAGGGGAACAGAACTTGTATAAATTTTGGCTCTGACCCCCAGGGGGCAGGGGGGCCCAATAGGGGTAATAGAGGTAAATCCTATAAATCGCTACTTGTCCTAGAGTTCTGCATGGATTGTAACCAAATTTGGCCTGAAACATCCTTGGGGGAAGGGGAACAGAACTTGTATAAATTTTGGCTCTGACCCCCTGGGGGCAGGAGGGGCGGGTCCCAATAGGGAAAATAGAGGTAAATCCTATAAATCGCTACTTGTCCTAGAGTTCTGCATGGATTGTAACCAAATTTGGCCAGAAACATCCTTGGGGGAAGGGGAACAGAACTTGTGTAAAATTTTGGCTCTGACCCCCAGGGGGCAGGAGGGGCGGGGCCCAATAGGGGTAATAGAGGTAAATCCTATAAAATCGCTACTTGTCCTAGAGTTCTGCATGGATTGTAACCAAATTTGGCCAGAAACATCCTTGGGGGAAGGGGAACAGAACTTGTATAAATTTTGGCTCTGACCCCCTGGGGGCAGGAGGGGCGGGGCCCAATAGGGGTAATAGAGGTAAATCCTATAAATCGCTACTTGTCCTAGAGTTCTGCATGGATTGTAACCAAATTTGGCCAGAAACATCCTTGGGGGAAGGGGAACAGAACTTGTATAAATTTTGGCTCTGACCCCTCGGGGGCAGGAGGGGCGGGGCCCAATAGGGGTAATAGAGGTAAATCCTATAAATCGCTACTTGTCCTAGAGTTCTGCATGGATTGTAACCAAATTTGGCCAGAAACATCCTTGGGGGAAGAGGAACAGAACTTGTATAAAATTTTGGCTCTGACCCCCTGGGGGCAGAAGGGGCGGGGCCCAATAGGGGTAATAGAGGTAAATCGTATAAATTGCTACTTGTCCTAGAGTTCTGCATGGATTGTAACCAAATTTGGCCAGAAACATCCTTGGGGGAAGGGGAACAGAACTTGTATAAATTTTGGCATTGACCCCCCCCGGGGGCAGGAAGGGCGGGGGCCCAATAGGGGAAATAGAGGTAAATCCTAAAAAATTCTACTTGTCTTAGAGTTCTGCATGGATTGTAACCAAATTTGGCCAGAAACATCCTTGGGGTTAACAGAATTTGTATAAATTTTGGCTTTGACCCCCCTGGAGGAGAAAGAGTGGGGCCCAATAGGGGAATTAGAGGTAAATATCCAAATTTCTTCAGAAAAGAAACAATGAACTTAATTACTTGGCATTACAAACCAGGTGAGAGCGATACAGGGCCCTCTGGGCCATCTTGTTCTTTTTCAAAAAACGCCCTGGGCGCTTATTGGGTCGGATACGGTATTCAGAACATTACTTGGCATTACAAACCAGGTGGATTATAACTAAATTTGGCCACAAAACATCCTTGCTTGTATAAATTTTGGCTCTGACACCCCGGGGCAGGAGGGGCGGGGCCCAATAGGGGAAATATAGGTAAATCCTTTAAATCGCTACTTGTCATAGAGTTCTACATGGATTGTAACCAAATTTGGCCAGAAACATCCTTGGGGGAAGGGGAACAGAACTTGTATAAATTTTGGCTCTGACCCCCGGGGGCAGGAGGGGTGGGGCCCAATAGGGGAAAATAGAGGTAAATCCTATAAATTGCTACTAGTCGATAGAGTTCTGCATGGATTGTAACCAAATATGGCCAGAAACATCCTTGGGGGAAGGGGAACAGAAACTTGTATAAATTTTGGCTCTGACCCCCCCGGGGGCAGGAGGGGCGGGGCCCAATAGGAAATAGAGAGTAAATCCTATAAATCGCTACCAGGTACTTTGTCATAGAGTTCTACATGGATTGTAAACCTAATTTGGCCACAAACATCCTTGGGGGAAGGGGAACAGAACTTGTATAAATTTTGGCTCTGACCCCCCGGGGGCAGGAGGGGCGAGGCCCAATAGGGGAAATAGAGGTAAATCCTATAAATCGCTATTAGTCGTAGAGTTCTACATGGATTGTAACTAAATTTTGCCACAAACATCCTTGGGAGAAGGGGAACAGAACTTGTTATAAATTTTGGCTCTGACCCCCCGGGGGCAGGAGGGGCGAGGCCCAATAGGGGAAATAGAGGTAAATCCTATAAATTGCTATTAGTCGTAGAGTTCTGCATGGATTGTAACTAAATTTTGCCACAAACATCCTTGGGGGAAGGGGAACAGAACTTGTATAAATTTTGGCTCTGACCCCCCGGGGGCAGGAGGGGCGGGGCCCAATAGGGGAAATAGAGGTAAATCCTATAAATTGCTACTAGTCGTAGAGTTTTGCATGGATTGTAACCAAATTTGGCCAGAAACATCCTTGGGGGAAGTGGAACAGAACTTGTATAAATTTTGGCTCTGGCCCCCCGGGGGCTGGAGGGGTGGGGCCCAATAGAGGAAATACAGGTAAATCCTTTAATTCGCTACTAGTCATAGAGTTCTGTATGGAATGTAACCAAATTTGGCCAGAAATATCCTTGGGAGAATAAGAACTGAGTTTGTATAAATTTTGGCTCTGGTCCCCGGGGCAGGAGGGGCGGGGCCCAATAGGGGAATTATAGGTAAATTCTATAAATTGCTACTTAATTGTCCTAGAGTTTTGTATGGATTGTAACTAAATTTGGCCACAAACATCCTTGGGGGTTAGGAGAACAGAACTTGTATTAATTTTGGCTCTAACCCCCAGTGGGGCAGGAGGGGCGGGGCCCAATAGGGGAAATAGAGGTAAATTCTATCAATCGCTACTTGTCCTAGAGTTTCTGCATGGATTGTAATCAAATTTGGCCACAAACATCCTTGGGGGAAGAGGGGAACAGAACTTGTAGAAATTTTGGCTCTGATCCCCGGGGCTAGCGTAGAGTGGTGACGGGCCCAATAGGGGAAATAGGAGGTAAATTTCTTTTAAATCAGCTTACTAGTCATAGAGTTCTGCATGGAATTGTAACCAAAAATTTGGCCATGCAGAAACATCCTTTTGTGGAAGGGGAATCAGAAACTGTTTATAAATTTTGTTCTGTACCCCCCAGCGGGGCAGGAGGGGTGGGTCCCAATAGGGGATTTAGAGGTTAATATTAAAATTCCTTCAGAAAATGATAAACAATGAACACTGTATTCAGAATAAAATGATTTTGGCATTTACAATCCAGTACGTTATGTGAGGATACAGGCTCCTCTGGGCCTCTTGTCTTCTTATATGTCTGGTATCATAGAGTAAAAGTCCCCTGATTTCTTAATGACGTCATGTTAAGCATATGTCATCGCGTGTTCTTCATCGCTACCTATCGTCATTTTGACATCCCCAATTTTTGACCGAATATGCTTGAATAAAAATATCTACTTGTCGCCTTCCCGTCCCCCATGTAATATTAAATGTCCTAAACATGATGGAATTTTCCTGTCTTTTTCTTGACTAACCCCTTATTTTTTGTAATGTCTTTGTTGTTGAACGAAAACATGTAAACCAAGATTAACTGTTTCTGGTCTATGCCAATGGGGCTTCCCTCACCTTATATAATCTAGATTTCAGATTCACTTTAATTGTTATTCCTGTTCATCATGATAATATTTAGGGCAAGTTGTCTTCGCCTAAATTTTTACTCTTTTGATAGATGGGGTTCCAATTGTCTTTCTGACATAATCTTCAGAAATTTCAAACGGCCAAATTTGGTTTAGAGTTAGTTGTTTCTCGTTCTGCTTTTTTTTCTCCCTACGAAAATTGGGTCGCTAATCTGTCATGGCACTGTCATGGTCCTTAATCACGATGTCTAAATTTGCTGTCATATACACATGTGATGGCGGATCTCGGTTTTTGCTTGTGGAAGCACTTTTTGCCATATATAACTGGGTCTGTCCCTTTGGATATTTTTAGGTCACCTGAGACGAACTAATGTCTCAACTGTAGACCTACTTCTAATCGCCTTTTGTCCGTCGTCTGTGCGTGGCCATGTGCGCGTCGTGTGGTTGCGTAGCGTCGTGTCCCGTCGTCTATGGGGTATTATGTCCGTATTAAACAATTTACTTTTTCGGACTTCTTCTCCAAAAAACTGCTGGACAGAAGCAATTTCAATGAAATTTTGCACACAAACCTTCTATAGCCAATAAGGCCAATCAAAATTGTGAATTATATGGTCCCCAACACGCCCCAGGGGGCTGTGGTGGAGGGACCAAAAGGGTTAATTTAAAATGAAGTTTAAGGGTAAAATTTCAAAAATCTTCTTCTCATACTCACAGATGTGGGATAGAATCAATTACTCTTCATAGATAGAAAGGTCTTAAGGTCCTTTAACAAAAATTGTGAATTATATGACCCTGGGGGTTCTCTAGTTTTTCCCCCTCGGGGGGGGTGGGGGGTTAAGTTTACAATACTTTATATGAGAAAAACACATTTTTGCGCATTTATTTGGTCATTTGTAATAGGAAAATGAGTCAAATGTTGTCAGAATTATCAGTATGAGATGGCCCATTCCATTTAATCATATTAACAGATTTTTCTAAGACTGACTGACCCCTTAGGGCGCCTTAGGGGCGGGGTCAAATAGGCTAAAACCTTCCTCAAAAATCTTTCTTCTGAAATTCTGGAAATGGTATTAGGAATCAAATACTTTTCATAAATAGACATTTGGTTCTTATGGTCCTTTACAAATAAATTGTGAATTTTTTAATTTTGACCCTGGGGTCTCCCACGTTTCCCTCCTGGGGAGGGGCGGTTCAAAGTTTACTAGAGGTTTATATGGGAAAACCATCATTTTATGAGCATTTTTTGCTCAATTTTTCATTGGAAACGAAGTCAAACTTGGTGTAGATTTTTTAGCCTGAGATAGCATTTTAATATTATATCCACATTGGTTCTGGCCCGACCCCCTGGGGGCAGAAGGGGTGGCGGGGCTAATAAAAAGGGTTCAAATGGGCTAAAACTTCAAAAATTATCGTTTCCTAAAAGTCTGGAGAATGGTTAGATTGATAATACATATTTATAGATGAAAAGGTCTTAAAGTTTTCTTTATAAATAATTGGTAAATTATATGTCCCTGGAGGGGTCTCTCACTGTTTACCCTTAGGGGAGGGGCTCAAGTTTACTATAGTTTATATAGGGAAAAACTCATTAAGGAGCATAAAATTTTCATAGGAAATGAGTCAAAACTTGGTTAGAATTATTAGCTTTAGATAGCATTTTTTTAATATCATATCCCACATTGGTCCTGGCCCGACCCCCTGGGGGCGAGAGGGGCGGGACTAAAAAAGGGTCCAAAATAGGCCTTAAACTTCAAAATATTCTTATTTAAAAGTCTGGTAAATGGGTATTAATCAAATACACTTTATAGATGAAAAGGTTCTTAAAGTTTTCTTTATAAAAATTGTTAATTATATGGACCCTGGTAGCGTTCTCACTGTTTCCCCTTTTGGGTGGGGGTCAAGGTTTACTATCCTCTGTTTTATATAGGAAAAACAAATTAATGAGCATATTTGGCTCTAATTTTCATAGGAAATGAGTCCAAACCTGGTTAGAAATATTAGCCTGAGATAGCATTTTAATATCATATCCACATTGGGTCCCCGACCCCTGGGGGCAGAGGCCGACCCTTCAAAATCTTCTTCTGGGGAAATAGGGACCAAAATACTTTTCATAAATAGGGACTAAAAAAGGCCTGGGGTCTCAGAGGGGCGGGGGCATAATATATAAAATAATAAAAAAATGGCGAGTAAAATTTTTACTTCAAAAATCTTCTGAGAAAAAAAAAATTGTAGTCAATGGATATATCTAGAATCTTCTCAAATAATTATGGATGGACATAAGGTCTTTCATTGATGAGGATGTTTTTTAATCTCGCGTTAAAATTTGTGATTTGTGAATTATGACCTTGGGGTGGGCGGGGTCTCACGTTAACCCCCTGGGTGGGGGGAGGGCTCTTGTAGTTTTTAGTTTTCTATAGTTTATATAGGAAAAACATTATTGCCCGTTGTGAAGTCATTATTTGCCCAATTTTCGTAGGTTCTTATAAAGGATATTTAGTCAAACTTGATTAGAATTATAATCCTAAGATATAGCATTTTAACATCCATATCCGCCCACGGATGACCCCCTGGGGGACCAGGGGGGGCATAGGGACCAAACAGGGTCAAATTGATTAAAATTTACAAAAAATACCTTGAAGTTCACAGGTTTGATGGAAGCAAATACTCTTCATAGTCTAAAAAGTCAAATTTATTAAATCACTGGACCAACTTCAAGCCCAGCTTTAGCATATTGTCACCAGTGTTTTATATGTCTTTAATTTGGTTTTCATTATTTGTTTCATTATATATTCTAAACTCAGGTGACCGATTATGAGCCCGATGGGCCTCGTTGTTATTCTTACTTTCGGTATGCCGCGTGACACAGTATCTGTATCTTTCATTTTTTTTCAACTCTTAGCACACTGAAAACCATATTATCCAACCACTTACTCCCAGTCGCTCATAGTAATAGTTTGGACTTTTTTAGCATTTTGTAACAAATAAAAAAAACCATTATATAACTTCACATTGTAGTTCTTTTTTTTGTTTTTACACTCAAAATCTGAACATTGTAAGCGGAAAATATCCTGATTATTATGCTTGTAGAGCGGAAAATATCCTATTTATGCAGTTCAGGTCAGCAAAGTATACTTTTGTAGTTTTGAAGAAGTATGAATACCTCTCAAAGCTAGGATTTACACAAAGAGGCATGTTACACACATATTGACGTGATGACCTTATTATTTTTGACCTGTCCTGGGCACACTTCACAGCCTGGGCTTTAACGAACTCTTCCACAGGGCGTCATTTTTGGGTTTAGGGTTGGAAAGTGACTGTCCTGGTAAAGACCGTGCTGTTGGATTTGCCACTCCGGCCTGGCAAATTTCCTATTTCCTTGTCTCTCTCTCAAAGCCGTGTCCACAAGACCCATAGTATTGATTGTCCCTATTCTCTAATTTTCTCTGACCTCGGCAAATGGTTGATCTTGGTTGATAAAATTTCCAAACAATACTGGTGTTACAAACCACAAACCTCTAACAGGTTTACAGAGAAGGAGTAGTTTTTCCACCCCATGAGTGTTTTAATGCACAAGACCACAGGTAAGATGTCTGCTGGTCTGCAAGAGCTTCCACTCTTCCACAGATATACTTTTTATATCATAGCTGAATAGCTTCAGGATATGGTCCTACTTCTTGGACATGACTGTCAAGAATTTTGAACGAACCAAACTTAGAGTAAGATCGACTCCATTATGTATGGTAATCCGGTTGTTGGAACATCATCTCCGCCGAACTAACTCTCTAAAAAATTCAGGTCGCTTCCTTCAGAACAATGAGGTCATATAAAAATTCTGCATTGTACAAAACCACTTAACTCAATTCCTGTGGGGGCAAAGAACAATGTTTTTGATGTGGTTGACAATTCAAGGAACGAAAACAAGTAGGTCCAACGGATAGTTCAGGTGAGGATATAGGTTATGGAGTTGTACGATTAGGTCCAACGGATAGTTCAGGTGAGGATATAGGTTATGGAGTTGTACGATTAGGTCCAACGGATAGTTCAGGTGAGGATATAGGTTATGGAGTTGTACGAGTTAGGTCCAACAGATAGTTCAGGTGAGGATATAGGTTCTGGAGTTGTACAAGTAGGTCCAACAGATAGTTCAGGTGAGGATGGTTCTGGAGATTAAACGTTGTTGATAACCGCACGTTTACGCGGTACGTTTCTTTGGTGTTTTCTTGATGGATATGTCCCTCTAAAATTTGGGCTTTTTTGTCTTCTTTCTGTAGCATTTTGGTTGGTGGAGACTGGGTTGTTAGTTGGTGGTCTGTAGATCCGTTTTAAAAGGTAGAATCGGTCTTCTGTCTGTAGCATTTGGTGGAGACTGTGGTACATATATGGGAGTTGGTGTTGGAGTTGGCCGTGTGTAGATTCGTTCTAGAGGTAGAAGTGGTACAAAGTGGTTTTGAAAACCATTCCCGGTCAGTGTGTAGGGGAAAGACACTTGTCCATATCACCTTCAAGGTTTGTCTGCTGGATTGTTGTGTGGATGTACGTAAACACAGTGCAGACAATAACTTTCAAAAATAAAATTTTATTACATGAAAACACATATAAATGGATAAGATAACAGACTTTAATCTCTCTTTTTCTCATCTCATCGCAACACTCATCGTTTCATCAACATTGTGCAAAGATAAGATCCGAAATTTAGTCGCCTTTTACGATCATGCAATAGGGACAGCAGGTACAATTGGAGTTTTAAGATATATATATATTTATTATATATATTATTCCTTGCCTTGTTGTTTGGCCCTAAATGACCTTAGTTGTCGATGGGCCGTAACAAACTCAAAAAACAATCAACAACATATGATGGTTTTGTAACAGGTGTGTTGGTTTTAGGATCGGTTTTATTCAACACTGCTATCTGCTGCTCGTGAAAATTTGAGATCATGTGTACATCTCGTTTATCAATGGAATTTCACTTCCAGAAGATTGTCTTTTTGACTAAAGATGCATTGGGTTTGTAACAGTTTTCTGTTTTACGCGGTCGTTATAACAACAGGTACGCCTTTTATTCCTATTTGAATCGAAGTGTCCCATCATGTGTAAGTGTTCATGTATTCATTAAATATTTTTTTTTCGAATTATAATAGTTGTCCAGGTAAACCCTATGACTTTGTCCAAGCAATAACACCTGGCCAATAAACCTATCACTGTTTTGCCTCGGTCACACATTCACGGATAACCTCGCCGGATTAGCTACGGATTAAGATCATGCATCTTTCGTGGTATTCTATATTGGTCCGTACTTTTTTCATACAGTAACCGTAGTCATACTTCAAACAAGTTTTATTTCCGTGACAAGTTTTGAACATGTTCAAAATCTGGCCACGGATCACACAAACCGTAGTATATCCTTACTTTACTGTACGAAGCCGTCCTGACTCGTTTAAGTCCGTATTGTGAATGATCAGTTCCTAGTCATTTATAAATAGTTACATTGCAACTGCATGCACACCATAGCTTTATGTTTATAATAAATACATGTCTTTCAATTTCAGGCAATTTGTCTACTGGCATACAGTTCAGACTCATGGGAGAGACCGAGGTACTTTGTATTACATCCGCAATTTACTGGATTGTCCGATTCCCGTTGTGTAAAGGGAGAAGTAAAGAACGCGTATAGGGCATGCAAACATTTATGCTACACAGTTCTGGTTCTATGTGTTGTGCATTGTACCTTACGGTAAATGGTGTTGTGGAGACGGAAATTGATTTGCCTATCAGATTTGGTAGAGCACCAGGTGATGTCAAATTTCATGGTTAAACAGAACCTGTGAATATTATTTCCATCAGAAAACTGATGTTTTCACATAAGTGAGAGATATTGTAAGTAATATGGATCATCCAGGAAACTACTGAATTTCAAGTATGGAATATGGCTGGCTGAAATTTCACTTATGTGGGAAACTTTATTAATACATAGGCTCTTTTTAAGTTCACGAAAGGAGATTTCACAACTTTGATGGTCAAAAGGTCAGTCAAAATAAAGGTACAAAACAGGAAGATGACAATTATGTGTTAATGTTGTTTGCTCAATTACTGTTACATAAGAATTTGGACACAGCGGTTGACATGGGAAACGGAGAACGGTCGGTGCGCTCTGCCAAATATGAGATGCCAATATACAACATCACTTAGACAAAGTAAAGAATCGGATCAGTTAATCTAATTGCCATGACAGAGGTACTCTTAGAGGAAGCTCAAAGGGAGAGTTTGTTTGATTATTTTAACGTACTATTAACAGCTAAGGTCATGTAAGGACGGCCTCCAATCCATGCAGTGTGAAGTACGAGGTGTGTGTTCCAGGAGACTGTTATGTTCGTGTTGTGTCTTCTTGTATAGTGGAACTGTTGCCCATTTATAGTGCTATATCACTGAAGCATGCCGTCGAAGACACCAAGCAACACACCCCACCCGGTCAAGTCCATAAAAGTGGTAGTTCTGGTCTTGCTAAGCGCTCAGCATAAATGGAGTCGGACGACTGGTTTGCCTGTTGTCAGTATAATGTGACTGGGTGGGGTGTGTTGCTTGGTGTCTTCCAATTAGGCTTCAATGTACATAAGGTCGTTCTAAGATTTATAAATAAACACAGTTTCTTATTAGGTGTATCCTGAGCTGTTTCACACACAAGTCACAACTTTACATAGGGCATTTCTTTGGCTTTCTCTTTCCGGTGGAGTCAGGTGTGAAACTCCAACACCAACAAATCCGGTCACAATCAGAGTGCCATTTTTATAAGTAATTAACCAATTGCCCCTAATGCAGTAAAAGGCGACTAAATTTAGGATATTATCTTTCCCTTCTTCCTAACTGACTTTGTTCTTTTTAACGTTTCCCTTGACACCGCCTCACTACTGGCCTTTTGTTGAGCGCTCGCCATTTGAGGTAGGCTCTGGGTTCCCTGGCCAAGACTCACGAACGTTCAGCATACAGGAAATAGGACTATTGGCATGCAGGGTCAATAGAATAAATTCATGTGGTCTTATTGACGGATAAATCACAAGTTTATCCGGCAGTGGATATCAATCAGAATGTGGGGCAGTTGCAGTATAAATATTGTATATACAATTAACTTACCAACATCAAACACAGTCTAACCCTGTCTACCCAAGTTGCATCTTCAGTAGCACTAATGAAAGGCTCTAGAAACTGTTTGCTAAATTAATCTACTGGCATTGCCATAATGGACTTGGACATTGTGATCTCCTGAATGATCTGGAACAGAAAATTGAAATATCAGCCTGACTCTATTATGAGATTAATACATGGATTTAAAAACTTGTTATTAATAGCTTTATCTGTATCACAATTATTACAGCAAAACAAGTTTCTATTTGTTTTTTGTCTGCATGTTTTATTTTCTGTAATTATTATTTTCAAACATCCTGGTACCAGATATGACTTGCTATTCATGCATTATGTATAGGTGTGTCGTACATGCCTACAGCAATGAAAACATATATATTTTATAAACTAACCAACTCAAAGTGAAGTCTATATATGTATAAATGACACTCAAAACATGACAATTATCACGTCACTAAGGTTGAGATGGAAACTTCAACTAATCACCGTCAAAATGGCTCTTGAGTATTTGTACATCAATAAACAGTTTCTTGGTCTTACTTGAAACAATTTACTGCAGAAACCCCCAAAATTAGTTTAAAATCTAATTATAAGCATTAAACTAGAACACTGGCACAACAGAAATGGCCCCGCTCGATGTGCCTTACGATTAGATAAATACTGACGACAGTATAGTACAATGTACCTTATCATAAAACACTTTATGAATAGCGTACGCAAAGCTCTGGTACCTAAATTACATGGATTTTATAAGAAGGCAGTTAATGCTTTAATATATAGTATTTAAGAAAATACTGACTTTCCGTCAAGCTTCCTCAGGTCAGTGAATTTGGAGATGGCCCACTGAACCACAGTTCTGTAGGCATCGGAGTCATTACTGTACCCTTCTTTCTTCAGTAGTCTCTTAATCTCAGTCGACAAAATTAAGTCAATAGATACAATATACCTGGTATATATACTGGTAATGAATATAAAAGATAAGTTGAATAAGCTTAGCATATATTCCTTATTATGAACTTAAAATAATATAAAAATGAAGACAATATTTATATATAACACGAAATGTATACATGTTCTGAGAACTGTTTAATATCCTCATCCTTCCACACACACATAATTTATTCTTATTTGCTTTCATACTAAATCCACACACTAAATTATTCACTTCATTTCATTCATGAACATTCTTTTCTATTTTCACCGAGTGTTAAGCAATTAACAATCTCCAAATTTTAAGCACAATGTACCTTAAATTCACATATCTGTCTGCTGAATTAGCCAGGGCTTTTTGGTAAACATATTTCCGTTGTCAGTATAATGTGACCGGGTGGGGTGTGTTGCTTGGTGTGGCAGCATGCTTCAGTGATATAGCACTGTGAAAACGGCATATATAAGAAGACACAACGTGAGTTTACCGCAGTCTCCCAAAACACGCAACTTGCACAACATACACGCAACACACCGCATTCATGGGCGGCCGTCCTTACATGACCCTGGCTGTTAATATGACGTTAATTAATCAAACAAACAAACATTTTAAGAAAGGTCAGTAACTTCCTCTGAAAAAAAATCAGCATTTTGCTATACGTTGAAATAAATGTATTTAAGAATAGTGCATGTCTAAATAAAACTATGGATTGACTTGTTTTCTGGTGTAGACTAACATCAACTGAAAATTACTGATTTTCAATTTTTTTAGCTCATCTGGTCCAAAGGACCGAGGTGAGAGGTGAGCTTAATGGATACCGCGGCGTCCGTCAACAATCGACTTCTTCTCCATAACTGCTGGTCGGATTTCAATAAAATTTGACTGGTAGCATCCTTATGGGCTACTAACTCAAAATTGTACAAATGATGGGGCTGACCCCCGGGGGTCTGAGGGGCGTCGCCAAAAGGGGTCAATTTGGCTATTTCCATATAAACAACTTCTTCTCTGAAACTAAGCATGGGATAGCACCCATAATGCAATGGTAGCATCCTTATAGGGTGGGGATTCAAAATTGTACAAATGATGGGGCTGACCCCCCGGGGGCCTGAGGGGCAGGGTCAAATGGGGTCAATTTGGCTAATTCCGTTTAAACGACTTCTTCTCTGAAACTAAGCATGAGATAGCACTCATAATGCAATTGTAATATCGTTATAGGGTGGGGATTCAAAATTGTACAAATGATGGGGCTGACTCCCAGGGGGCTGAGGGGCGGGGTCAAAAGGGCTCAATTTGGCTATTTCCATATAAACGACTTCTTCTCTGAAACCAAGCATGGGATAGCACCCATAATGCAATGATATCATCCTTATAGGGTGGGGATTCAAAATTGTACAAATAATGGGGCTGACCCCCGGGGGCCTGAGAGGCGGGGTCAAAAGGGGCCATTTCCATATAAACGACTTCTTCTCTGAAACTAAGTATGGTATAGCACCCATAATGCAATGGTAGCATCCCCTATAGGGTGGGGATTCAAAATTGTGCAAATGATAGGGCTGACCCCCCGGGGGTCCTGAGGGGCGGGGGTCAAAAGGGGTTCAATTTGGCTAATTTCCATATAAATGACTTCTTCTCTGCAACTAAGTATGGTATAGCAACCCATTATGCAATGCTAACATCCTTATAGGGTGGGGATTCAAAATTGTACAAATAATGGGGCTGACCCCCCGGGGGGCTGATGGGGCGGGATCAAAAGGGGTCAATTTGGCTAATTTTCCATATAAATGACTTCTTCTCTGCAACTAAGCATGGGTTATAGCACCCATAATGCAATGGTAGCATTCCTTGTAGGCTGGGGATTCAAATTGAGCAAATTGGTAGTGTGCTGACCCCGGGGGGACTGAGGGGCGGGGTTCAAAAATGGTCATTTTCCATATAACACGACTTTTTCTCTGCACTTAACATGGGATTGCGCTCATAATGCAATGGTTACATCCTTAAAGGTGTTATGAATTCAAAATTTTGCAAATGATGGGGCTGACCCCCCCCCCCCCAGGAGCCTGAAGGGTGGGGTCAAAAGGGGGTCAAATTTAGCTATTTCCATATAAACGGACTTCTTCTCTGCAACTAAGAATGGAAGAGCACTTATAATGCAATGGTAGCATCCTTATAGGGTTGGGATTTGAAATTGTAGAAATGATAGGGCTGACCCCCGGGGCCTTGAATGGCAATAGATGCTAGGTCAAAAAGGTCAATTAGGCTACTATTTTCATATAAATTACTTTGTCTCTGAACCTATGTATTGGATAGCATATTTTTATGGTATCAATAGCATCATTGTATGGTTGTGATTCAAATTATTAAACTTTGGGAGTCAATTTTGCTTATTTTTAGCTCACCTGGCCCGAAGGGCCGGTGAGCTTATGTCATGGCGCGTCGTCCGTCCGTCCATCAACATTTCCTATAAATCACTACTTGTCCTAGAGTTCTGCATGGATTGTAACCAAATTTAGCCACAAACATCCTTGGGGGAGGGGGAACAGAACTTGTATAAATTTTGGCTCTGACCCCCCGGGGGCAGAAGGGGCGGGGCCCAAATAGGGGAAATAGAGGTAAATCCTTTAAATCGCTACTAGCCATAGAGTTCTGCATGGATTGGAACCAAATTTGGCCACAAACATCCTTGGGGGAAGGGGAACAGAACTTGTATAAATTTTGGCTCTGACCCCCCGGGGGCAGGAGGGGCGGGGCCCAATAGGAAATAGATGTAAATCCTTTAAATCGCTACTTGTCCTAGAGTTTGGCATGGATTGTAACCAAATTTGGCCACAAACATCCTTGGGGGAAGGGGAACAGAACTTGTATAAATTTTGGCACTGATCGTATAAATTTTGGCTCTGATCCCCCGGGGGCAGGAGGTGCGGTGCCCAATAGGGGAAATAGAGGTAAATCCTTTAAATCGCTACTTGTCCTAGAGTTTGGCATGGAATGTAACCAAAATCAGCCACAAACATCCTTGGGGGAAGGGGAACAGTACTTGTGTAAATTTTGGCTCTGATCACCCAGGGGCAGGAGGGGCGGGGCCCAATAGGGGAAAATAGAGGTAAATCCTTTAAATCGCTACTAGTCATAGAGTTGTGAATGGAATGTATCCAAATTTGGCCACAAACATCCTTGGAAGAAGGGTAACAGAACATGTATAAATTTTGGCTCTGCCCCCCCCCCCCCCCGGGGGGCAGGAGGGGCGGGGCCCAATAGGAGAAATAGAGGTAAATCCTTTAAATCGCTACTAATCACAGAGTTCCGCATGGAATGCAACCAAATTTGGCCAGAAACATCCTTGGGAGAATAAGAACTGAGTTTGCATAAAATTTTGGCTCTGGTCCGGGGGGCAGGAGGGGCGGGGCCCAATAGGGGAAATAGAAGGTAAATTCTTTAAATCGCTACTAGTCATAGAGTTCTGTGATGGATTGTAACCAAATTTGGCCACAAACATCCTTGGGGGAAGGGGAACAGAACTTGTATAAATTTTGGCTCTGACCCCCCTGGGGGCAGGAGGGGTGGGGCCCTAATAGGGGATTTAGAGGTTAATATTAAAATTCCTTCAGAAAAGAAACAATGAACCTGTATTCAGAACATTACTTGGCATTACAAATCAGGTGAGCAATACAGGCCTCTGGGCCTCTTGTTCTAATTGTCAGATTCTTGTGATAATTACTAACAAAAAACCAGGTGAGCGATACAGGCCCTCTTGGCCTCTTTTTTTTTTTTTTTACAGATTTTCAAAAAAAAAAAGGGAAAAACAAGAGGCCCATGGGCCTTAACGGTCATCTGAGTACCTTGGCAATAATCATATAGGAAATTAATTAGATATAGTGTCATGGTTGCCATCTTCGATTGGGGATCAACCAGAGATGTAACAACACTTTGTTGGGACCATGTCAGGCTCCTTTCATACAAGTTTCAGCCAAATCGAACCGGTAGAACTTGAGAAGAAGTTCAAAATGTGTTTTCAAGATGGCAGCTGTGGCGGCCATCTTGGATTTCGGATCAACCCGAAAAATAAGAACACTTTGTCGGGACCATGTCAGGATCATTTCATGCAAGTTTCAGCCAAATCGCACTTGTAGAACTTGAGAAGAAGTTCACAATGTGATTTCAAGATGGTGGCTGTGGCGGCCATCTTGGATTTTGGATCGACCCGAAAAATAAGAACACTTTGTCGGGACCATGTCAGGATCATTTCATGCAAGTCTCAGCCAAATCGCACCGGTAGAACTTGAGAAGAAGTTCAAAATGTGTTTTCAAGATGGCGGCTGTGGCGGCCATCTTTGATTTCGGATTGACCCGAAAAATAACAACACTTTGTCGGAACCATGTCAGGATCATTTCATGCAAGTTTCAGCCAAATCGCACTAGTAGAACTTGAGAAGAAGTTCAAAATGTGTTTTCAAGATGGCGGCTGTGGCGGCCATCTTGGATTTCGGATCAACCCGAAAAATAACAACACTTTGTCGGGACTATGTCAGGATCATTTCATGCAAGTTTCAGCCAAATCGCACCGGTAGAACTTGAGAAGAAGTTCAAAATGTGTTTTCAAGATGGCGGCTGTGGCGGCCATCTTTGATTTCGGATCGACCCGAAAAATAACAACACTTTGTCGGAACCATGTCAGGATCATTTCATGCAAGTTTCAGCCAAATCGCACTAGTAGAACTTGAGAAGAAGTTCAAAATGTGTTTTCAAGATGGCGGCTGTGGCGGCCATCTTGGATTTCGGATCAACCCGAAAAATAACAACACTTTGTCGGGACTGTGTCAGGATCATTTCATGCAAGTTTCAGCCAAATCGCACCGGTAGAACTTGAGAAGAAGTTCAAAATGTGTTTTCAAGATGGCGGCTGTGGCGGCCATCTTGGATTTCGGATCGACCCGAAAAATAACAACACTTTGTCGGGACCATGTCAGGATCATTTTTATGCAAGTTTCAGCCAAATCGCACTTGTAGAACTTGAGAAGAAGTTCAAAATGTGTTTTCAAGATGGCGGCTGTGGCGGCCATCTTGGATTTCGGATCGACCCGAAAAATAACAACACTTTGTCGGGACCATGTCAGGATCATTTCATGTAAGTTTCAGCTCAATCCCACTGGTCAAACTTGAGAAGAAGATTGAAATGTGAAAAGTTTACGGACGGCGGACGGCGCACGGCGCACGACGACGGACGAAGCATGATGACTATAGGTCATCCTGACCCTTCGGGTCAGATGACCTAAAAATATGAGCACTGCAGAAATCTTTGTGAATTCAATTTTGCTTAAGCTTTTTCATTGGCTATTTATTTGTAAAGGTGTTAACTGTACATATGATTTGAAATTATCATAATCAAGCATTTTTAGGTCACCTGAGACGAAGTCTGAGTGACCTTTTCTGATCGCATTTTGTCCGTCGTCATATAATAAGTTTTGTAGAGGGCCTTGAGACCTTTTTAATTCATGAAGAGTATTCGACTCTACAACATCTGTGAGTGGAGAAGATATTTGGAATTTTAATCAATTTTACCCCTTTTGGCCCTCCATCAGTCCCGTTGGGGTGGGAGTCATACAATTCACAATTTCGATTGGCCTTAGAAGGTTTGTGCAAAATTTTATGGAATTTGCTTCAGCGGTTGGAGAAGTCGAAACTGTAAACTGTTTATCGTTGCACGACAGACGACGACGGACAAAAGGCGAATAGAATAGGTCACCATGACACTTCATCTCAAAATCATGTTCTTACATGACCATAGCTGTTAATCGGACGTTAATTAAATCACCCAAACCTATGCTGAAAACAAGAGGCCCAGAGGGCCTGTATCGCTCACCTGGTTTGTAATGCCTAGGAATGTTCTGAATACAGGTTCATTGTTTCTTTTCTGAAGGAATTTGAATATTTACCTCTAATTCCCCTATTGGGCCCCACTCTTTCTGCTCCAAGGGGTCAAAGCCAAAATTTATACAAATTCTGTTAACCCCAAGGATGTTTCTGGGCCAAATTTGGTTACAATCCATGCAGAACTCTAGGACAAGTAGCGATTAATAGTATTTACCTCTATTTCCCCTATTTGGCCCCGCCCCTCCTGCCCCCAGGGGGTCAGAGCCAAAATTTATACAAGTTCTGTTCCCCTTCCCCCTAGGATGTTTCTGGCCAAATTTGGTTACAATCCATGCAGAACTCTAGGACAAGTAGCGATTTATAGGATTTACCTCTATTTCCCCTATTGGGCCCCGCCCCTCCTGCCCCCGTAGGGTCAGAGCCAAAATTTATACAAGTTCTGTTCCCTTTCCCCCAAGGATGTTTGTGGCCAAATTTGGTTACAATCCATGCAGAACTCTAGGACAAGTAGCGATTTATAGGATTTACCTCTATTTCCCCTATTGGGCCCCGCCCCTCCTGCCCCCGGGGGGTCAGAGCCAAAATTTATACAAGTTCTGTTCCCCTTCCCCCAAGGATGTTTGTGGCCAAATTTGGTTACAATCCATGCAGAACTCTAGGACAAGTGGCGATTTATAGGATTTACCTCTATTTCCCCTATTGGGCCCCGCCCCTCCTGCCCCCAGGGGGTCAGAGCCAAAATTTATACAAGTTCTGTTCCCCTTCCCCCAAGGATGTTTGTGGCCAAATTTGGTTACAATCCATGCAGAACTCTAGGACAAGTAGCGATTTATAGGATTTACCTCTATTTCCCCTATTGGGCCCCACCCCTCCTGCCCCCGTGGGGTCAGAGCCAAAAACTGTCTGTATGCACTTCTGTCAAAAACGACTAATATTTGATTCGAAACTGTCCTTTGTTCCACATATCAAACATCTGAAAGATAAGTGCTCGAAGGCGCTGAACATTCTACGAGTTCTTTCCCATTCTGATTGGGGTGCAGACCGTGAAATGCTTCTACGTATCTATCGGGCACTTATTAGATCAAAACTTGACTACAGCTCTATTGTCTATGGATCGGCTCGCAGCTCCTATCTACAGATGCTTGACCCTATACAGAATCAGGGACTGCGTCTCGCACTTGGAGCTTTTTGAACAACACCTGTGAAGAGTCTCCATGTGGAAGCTAATGAGCCATCTTTAGAAGATCGACGAAAGAAATTATCCTTACAGTATGCTGCTCAACTGAAATCCAACCCCAAAAATGCTGCATTTAACCTTGTATTCAATCCACAACATCAAGAAATATTTACACAAAATCAAAAGCTCATACCAACATTTGGCATCAGAATTTCAAAATTTTGCTGGAACTTAATATAACTTTCGACACCATTGACGAGTACACCGTATCGGATGATGTACCACCATGGCTCATTCAAACACCTGATATCAATTTATCTCTACATGAGAGGGCAAAATCCAGTGCATTACCCGAAAGAACACAAATCCTCCTTTCGGGAGTGCATTAGGGCTTTCCCTGACCATGTTCAGATCTACACTGACGGATCAAAAGATGGTGATAAAGTTGCGGCAGCATGCTGTGCATCTAATCACTGCTCCTCTATCCGACTCCCGGATACTGCCTCCATTTTCTCTCTGCGGAAGCATGTGCTATCGGTCTGGCGCTTGACCATATCGAAGAACACCGCATTGAAAAGGCAAATCATCTGTTCAGACTCTCTTTCGGTTCTTCAGGCTTTGAAAATCAAGAAGTCTAGAAATACTCTAATCCAAAATCTTTTAATCCGAACATTTCGATTATCTTCTAAAACTCAAATTACTTATCTCTGGATTCCCAGTCATGTGGGTTATAAAGGGAATGAACAACAGGCTGATAAAGCAGCTAAGACTGCTCTTCGCCTAGCACAAACAGATTTGAAACTACCATACACCGACATCAAACCTTCAATTCAGTCAGCCATCAAACACCATTGGCAACAAAGGTGGTCTACCGAAACAAACAATAAACTGTTTAAAATTCAACCTACACTTAATCCTAAACTGTCCAGTCGGAGAGACTGCAGAGAGGAAGTTGTTCTCTCTCGGCTCCGAACTGGACACACATATTTTACACATTCCTATCTATTGAGAGGGGAGGATCCTCCAACATGCCATGCATGTGATTCTCCTCTTACAGTGGAACATATTTTATTGCATTGTATTGATTTTAAAACACATACGAGATAAATACTACGATGTCTCCGACATGTACACTTTGTTTCATGCCGTGAGACATAATCGTATTTTTAATTATCTCAAAGAGATCGGTATTTTAAGCAAAATATGAACGTTTTCTCATCATACATTGTGCACGATGTTTTCTCATGTGTTTTAGCCAAATTTATTTTATCCCATGCAAACCTTTTTTTTTATCAAATTAACGTTTACAATCTGTGTTTTAGTCCTTACTTGATTTTCTTACCCTGAACTTTTATCCTGATATTAATGCATGACTTGTAGTTTGGCCCTAAATGACCTTAGTTGTCGATGGGCCGTAAAACTCTAACAAACAAACAAACCAAAATTTATACAAGTTCTGTTCCCCTTCCCCTAGGATGTTTCTGGCCAAATTTGATTACAATCCATGCAGAACTCTAGGACAAGTTTGCGATTTATTGGATTTACCTCTATTTCCCCTATTGGGCCCCGCCCTCCTGCCCCCGTAGGGTCAGAGCCAAAATTTATACAAGTTCTGTTCCCTTTCCGCCAAGGAAATTGTTTCTGGCCTTGGACAAATTTGGTTTACCTTATCCATGCAGAACTCAAGGACAAGTAGCGTTTTATAGGATTTACCTTTATTTCCCCTATTGGGCTCCGCCCCTCCTACCCCCGGGGGGTCAGAGGGGTCAAAGCCAAAATTTATACAAGTTCTGTTCCCCTTCCCCAAAGGATGTTTGTGGCCAAATTTGGTTACAATCCATGCAGAACTCTATGACTAGTAGCGGATTTAAAGGAAATGTTGACGGACGGACGGACGACGGACGGACGACGCGCCATGACATAAGCTCACCGGCCTTTCGGGCCAGGCTGAGCTAAAAATCATATTTATGTTGGCCCTGCAGGTAGTTCATGCTGATCGTAAAAGGCGACTAAATTTAGGATATTATCATTTCTCTTCTTCCTAACTGACTTTACCTTTCCTAATGACTCCCTTAGCCACCGCCTCACTTTTGGTCTTGAGATGACCGTTGATATGTTGCCCCTATTGCATGAGGAAGGTTCTGTCCCCTGGTCGAGACACGACAAAGTCTATAAAAAGTGGTAGTTTCTACTCTTGCTTCCTAGTGCTCAGCATACAGGGAGTGGTTCGCCCGTTGTCAGCGGCATGCTTCAGTGATATAGCACTCTTGATAGCATTCAGACGGGATTGGTCAGAGTAGGTTTAATTAAAATGTGTTTCATACTAGGTGGGTCAATTTTGAGGTAAGTGTGTCCATGCTTTAGGTAGGAAATTACTCTGCTAAGTTGTCAGTTTACCTTGAGGAAAATTCTACCACAGTCTCCACAAGGCCAGTTTCTAAATACAAGTTTATGTACTGTGCCCACCATTGTTTTCTGATGTTCTGAACACATCTTACTCTGTCCTTAGTAAGTGTTTTCAGAAGTCTTGAGTTCGAGTTTTCTGAGACTGAACCACTCGTAACATCCCACCATTTCTGTCTTAGAGGATCTTCCTCGAATCAAATTCTGGCCCAGTTTTGAAGGAGTTTTTCTCGCAACTGTTTCTAGTGAGCTCGTTCTAGAGTGAAGATGGCAGCTTTTCCGTTTGAGTTCAAGGGACTTACAATTAGGGATAGTGTAGGTCAAGGGGCTTTCTCTGCTTGTGATAACTTTGTCACACACACAGTTGGTAGTTTGAGGGAGAGGTTTAGCGATAGGGCTGATACTAGGGTCATGACTGCTATTACTCAGGTTTTGAGTCCAGTTGCAGAGAAGAAGGTTGACTGTGTGGTTTAGGAGATGCTAGTTTGTTTAGAACAGGAGTTGATAGGATTTTGAGGCTTATGTCAATGACACATGTAGTTAGAGGCAGTAAGAGATTTGATTTGATGGATTATTATTAATGTCTTGTTAACAGCTATGGTCATGTATGGACCGCGGTGGCCGAGCTGGTTAAGATGTACCGACATGCCCTCCACCTCTGGGTCGCAAGTTCGAATCCCATGTGGAGCAGTTGCCAGGTACTGACCGCTTGGTCGGTGGATTTTCTCCTGGTACTCCGGCCTTTCCACCACCATAAAACCTGGCACGTCCTTAATGACCCTGGCTGTTAATAGGACGTTAAACTAATCAAACAAACATGTACGGACGGCCTCCCATGTATGCAGTGTGTTGTGTGTATGTTGTGCGAGATGTGTGTTTTGGCGAGACTGCGATATATTCATGTACACAACCTTTAGTACAAGTATTGTCAATGTAAAGATTCCATATTATGTGTATAATTAGAAATGACGAATGGAATTATCCTCACATTCTTCATTATGCATACATAAAAACATTCTAAAACCAAATTATATATTTTTCCAGCTTCTAAACACAGGAGTAATGGCTATTGACTTTCAGGAGAGTGCCTCCACAAACTCACAATCTGGTGTCTTTGACAGATGAGCTTCAACAACATCATATAATAAAGCCTACCAGTCTAACCTTAGACATTTTGTTGTAACTTAGACGAATCCGACAAATTCAATTTGATGAAATTAGTAAATGTTGCACACGAACCAGTTAGTGCTTTATCTGGATTTAATACAGAATTGTTTGAAGACTTTGTTTGTTTGTTTGTTTGATTTATTAACGTCCTATTAACAGCTATGGTCATGTAAGGACGGCCTCCCATGTATGCGGTGTGTTGCGTGTATGTTGTGCGAGGTGAGTGTACTGGGAGACTGCGGTATGTTCATGTTGTGTCTTCTTGTATAGTGGAACTGTTGCCCTTTTTTATAGTGCTATATCACTGAAGCATGCCGCCGAAGACACCAAGCAACACACCCCACCCGGTCACATTATACTGACAACGGGCGAACCACCTTTGTAACATCACAGTGCAGTACCTGTATTCCAACGGACAGAGAGGAGCTCTTCCCCAGCTTCATGTGAAAACGAATAGATACAACCTTGCACGAAACATGATATGAACACTTAAAAAACTGTTGACTTCTCATTTAGTAGTTCAGAAGTTTCTCCAGCATTTCTCCAAGGTTCTTTAATTGAGGATCTTGTTGTGTGAAATTTGTAAGGAGCAGACTAAGTTTTTCATGTTTGCTTGTTTGATTTAATTAACGTCCTAATAACAACTATGGTCATTTAAGGACGGCCTCCCATGTATGCGGCTGTATTGCATGTATGTTTGTGCGAGGTGCGTGTTTTGGAGACTGCGGTATATTCATGGTGTGTTTCTTGTATAGTGGAACTGTTGACCCTTTTCATAGTGCTATATCACTGAAGCATGACGCGGAAGACACCAAGCAAAAACACACCCCACACCACGGTCACGATTATACTGACAACGAGCGAACTAGTCGTCCCAACCCTCTGTATGCTGAGCGCTAAGCAGGAGCAGAAACTACCACTTTTATAGACTTTGGTTATGTCTCGGTCAGGGACAGAAGAACCAGAGCCTTCCTCACAGGGGCGAATGCTCAACTCAAGGCCAAAAGTGAGGCGGTGCCAAGGGAAGCATTAGGAAAGATACAGTCCGTTAAAAAGAAGATGAAAGATAAGATCCTAAATTTAGTCGCCTTTTACGATCATGCAACGGGGGGCAGCAGGTGCAATTCTAACGCCCTACTTGCAGGGCAGAGTCGATTTTAAAGAGAACTGAACACAATACAAAACCAGACTGTTTTGTTTTACCTTTCTTGATATATCTTTAGAGCTCTCAAAACTCAAACAAACAAAAGCTCTCAAAAAGCGTTATTCTAGACAAAGATACATTGATAATATGCAGTGCTGTGATGTATTCAACAGTACAAACAAATGTGAGGAAATACGACCGTGGATGGCTTGTAATGCCGACAGGCAATTTCTACCTATTAGTGCGCGAATGTGAAACTGTGACTCGTTCTCTGGTTGACAAAAGACAGACTTAGAACTAGCTATATTTTCTTTTTGTTTGTTTAATTAACGTCCCTATTAACAGCTTTGGTCACCGAAGACACCAAGCAACACCCCACCCGGTCACATTTGAAAGAAAAGATTCTTGAAAGTTGCATGGTACATCATTACGCCAAATTCATCCTGTCAGGTGCGTCTTAAAGCAATTTCTGCTTCGGTCCTTGAAGGCATTTGGGTGAGGGGACATGCAGAAAACAAAGACTTCAGAGTGATGTTCAAGTTTTCGGTAGACATTATAGGACATTTCGACCTTGACAAACTGACTATGCAACTTGTGATGTTTGTTTGATTAATTAAACGTCCTATTAACAGCTATGGTGTGAAAAATGTTGTGCATACACAATAGATTCCTCATTGGTCTCTATGAATGCTGGGTCCACGTCCCGAGACTGGGTGCACTGGTCTCTTGCGGATGCACACTACTTTTGGGGGTGATGATGTGCGTCCGCGTGATATCAGTGTAGCTGAAGGCTTTCACAGTAGCTCCAAAATTGAGCCAACCTGTTTGCCGTGGGTTGCATCTCGTATCCGGGGGAAGAAGGTCCTGGTGGTTGAATAGGATGGTCATGCCGAGCCCTTGGTGCGTAGATTCCAAGACGGCGGTGGCTTAGGGTCAATCGTGAGTTTAGTTAGGATTGTTCGTGTTTCTGATCGATCTTGCGGGTGTACTTAACGGGACTAATATTTATTATTAACCTCGTGGAGCGTGCTGTCGCAAGCTTGATTTGAATTATGTTCGTTCGAAATATTCTTCCGAGTATACTATCTGTGTAACCCTGACACTTTGACATTGGATATCCATGTCATCATGAGTGTCCCCCTGTTGGGCTCCGAGGTGGGTGGGGGCACAGCTAGCGAATTGTAATAAACTCTAAAAGATGGCTTCCAAAAACAAACAAAATGAACTACAACCAAAATCTCCCAACAACCACAAATCAACAAAAAAAAGCGGTACAACAAACACATTCCCACAGTTTCTGGTCATGTCCTCTACACAGAGCGGCAAGACCACTGCAGGTTTATCACCCTTAATATTGCGAAATGGCATCGAAGGCATTGCTGGAGATGTCAAATCTGTTAAGCCTTTGGGATTGGGTGATCTCCTAATAGAGGTTTTCCGCAAGCAACAAGCGGAGAACCTCCTTGGAACCACCAGTTTTGCCGGCCTCACTGTGTGTGTAAAACCACACTCATCATTAAATTGCAGCAAGGGGGTAATCAGGTGCCCAGCCTTGCGCAATGACAATGAGGCTGACATACTGTCATACTTCCAAGAGGAGAACATTCCGGTCTCTCATGTTAAACGCATCATGACGAGAAAAAGTGGGAGCTTGGTCCCAACACACACACTTTTATCTTAACATTCGCTACACCAACATTACCACAGAGCGTAACTGTTGGATACCAACGTTACAATGTCACTGTCTACATCCCTAAATCCATTGAGGTGCCGTAACTGCCAGAGGTACGGCCATCATGAGAACAATTGTAGACGGAAAATGGTATGTCAGTACTGTGGCCGTGAAGGTCACGACGAAAAAGACGAATGTGACATTGTCAACCGTCACTGCGTCAATTGCGGGGGTGACCATGCTGCGTCTGCTCGCACCTGTCCTGCCTGGACTCGGGAGAGGGAGATATTACGGGTCAAATATACCCGAGGTGTCTCTTTCCCCGAGGCTAGGAGGATAGTCGAGCGTTCAGACCTGAATGTGGCAACCTATGCTCAGATCACCCGCGCAAAGACGCCTGTTGACAGTGTCACCGTCAAACATTCGTCGGTCCAGGCCTTGGTTGACAAGCCTAACTGGGACAATGATGTCCCAGATATGGCTGATGCTAAGACCTGCAAAATAATCATGGGGGACCCGAACAGGTTCAAGTCTGGTCCATATAAGCCCCAACACAAACCACAACAAAAACCACAACAAAAACCACCTGGAGCTAAAACGCCAATCCCACCGGCGTCTCCAGAACTTACACAACACCAAACACCGAACATTAGGAAAAAAGTTACCGCCGCTCGTCATAGACGTGCTACATCTTCACCGTCTATTGACGTAAAAAAACTCCCTGAGAAAGCCAAGCGACCAGCAAAATACACCACCGCAGGAGCAACGCCAGACAAAAACCACCAAGGTAAAGCTGGCGAGGCTCCCTGCAATAAACAACAAACCCAGTAAGGGATCAGATGACCCTATCCTTGGACGGAACATCTATGATGTTCTATCGGACGACAGCGAGTTTGGTGACAACACATTTATCGCCACCAAACAACCTACTTCAAGTAGTCCTGTCGGTCCGACAAACTATCCTCAGGGACCAACATAGAGACAAACACTATCATACAATGGAACATACGCGGATTTAAAGCGAACATAGAAGAATTAAAACATCTTATACAAACAAAAAACCCATCCATATTCTGCCTTCAAGAAATAATGCTGAAAGACACCATCAATCTCCGACAATTTACACTATACACCAAAACTCCAACAACAGGTGGCCGCCCATCAGGTGGTGTGGCGGTGGCGGTGCATAAAAACGTTCCTCACAGACACATTCAGCTAAAATACCACCTTACAAGCTGTTGCTATAAGCGCAACTCTTCACCGAAAAATAACAGTCTGTTCTATATATTTTACCTCCAAATACTCCATTTAGTTGTGATGAACTGAGTAACATCGTATCACAACTACCAGTGCCATATATTATCATGGGTGACTTTAACGGTCATAATAGCCTCTGGGGCTCCCCAGGCACTGACGATAGAGGTAGACGTATCGAAGATTTTATTAATAAAAACAGCTTATGTCTTTATAACACCAATGCCCCAACATATTTACACCCTGCCTCTGGCTCGCTTACCCACATTGATCTATCGTTGTGCCATCCATCAATTCTTCTGGATTATGATTGGATGGTCAACGATGATCTCTGTGGGAGCGATCACTTTCCAATTATACTTAAAAACATAGGGTCACCAAAACTTGAGGAGCCTATTCCTCGTTGGAATCTACATAAGGCGGACTGGGTTCAATTTAAAAATTTGTGCGCAGAGGAGCTCATTGAGGATAAATTTTTGAACCTCGATGACCCCATTAAAATTTTCACAGAAGCGCTCACTTCTATCGCTACAAAAACCATACCAAAATCCGTGCCAAAACCTACAAAGTTTCGTCTCTCAAATGATTCATTTATCAATAGATCTGGTAGAAATTCCGCTCTGAGGCGGTACTTGGCTTCGCCAACCGTCTCAAACTATAACAATTTTAAAATTTGGAGAGAGCAAAAGCTCGAAGGTCTATCAAATCCGACAAGAAAAGTACTTGGAAAGAGTACGTCTCAAAAATTAATTCCAATACATCTTCGAAGAAAGTTTGGGAAATGATTGGAAAATCAGTGGGAAAAGAAAAGCAACACCATCCTCCCACCTCATTAACAACAATAAAATATTTTCTTCAAAATCCGAAATAGCTGACGCCTTTGCCAAAAATTTTGCTAAAAATTCATCCATCAAAAATCATTCCAAAAAATTTCAAAAATTTAAAAAGGAAAAGGAAAAGAGACGTCTTAATTTTAAATCCTCCAATAGTGAAAGTTACAATAGGCCTTTCGAGATACCAGAATTGCTCGAGTCCCTTGAGAAATCAAAGGACTCGGCAGCTGGACCAGACGAAATTCCATATATGTTTTTAAAACAATTACCAGACTCTTCACTAAAATGTCTTTTAACTATATTTAATCAAGTTTACTCTTCTGGCAAAATTCCTGAGTCTTGGAAGGAATCTACTATTATACCCCTTCCGAAGCCCGGGAAAGATGCTACTGATGCCAATAACTATCGTCCTATTTCATTGACGAGTTGTATTTGTAAAACTCTAGAACGTATGATAAATACCAGATTAGTTTGGTTCCTGGAATCAAACAATATTTTAAGTCCTTTGCAAAGCGGCTTTAGAAACCGCAGGGGAACGGTAGACCACTTAGTTAGACTAGAAACATTTATACGAGAAGCATTTGCCAAGAAAGAACATCTTGTGGCCGTATTCTTTGACCTTGAAAAGGCATACGACACAACTTGGCAATATGGAATCATGAACGATCTCCATGATATCGGTATACGTGGTAATTTGCCAAAGTTTATATCAAATTTTTATATCTGACAGGCATTTCAAAGTTCGAACGGGTTCAAGATTTTCTGATAAAATAACCTCACAAAGATGGGCGTCCCTCAGGGTGGTATCTTGTCCGTCACACTTTTTGGACTAAAAATTAACAGCATAACCAAATGTCTTGGCCAATCTACGGAAGGGTCTCTATTTGTGGATGATTTCTTGATCTGTTACAGATCAAAAAACATGCACACTATAGAACGACAACTACAACAATGTTTAGGCAAATTACAAAATTGGGCTGACGAAAATGGCTTCAGATTTTCAAGATCAAAAACTGTCTGTATGCACTTCTGTCAAAAACGAAAACCACACAATGATCCTGACCTCACACTCAATGGAATTAAAATTCCAGTAGTTGAACAAACTAAATTTCTTGGACTAATATTTGATTCGAAACTGTCCTTTGTTCCACATATCAAACATCTGAAGGATAAGTGCTCGAAGGCGCTGAACATTCTACGAGTTCTTTCCCATTCTGATTGGGGTGCAGACCGTGAAATGCTTCTACGTATCTATCGGGCACTTATTAGATCAAAACTTGACTACGGCTCTATTGTCTATGGATCGGCTCGCAGCTCCTATCTACAGATGCTTGACCCTATACAGAATCAGGGACTGCGTCTGGCACTTGGAGCTTTTCGAACAACACCTGTGAAGAGTCTCCATGTGGAAGCTAATGAGCCATCTCTAGACGATCGACGAAAGAAATTATCCTTACAGTATGCTGCTCAACTGAAATCCAATCCCAAAAACCCCGCATTCGATCTTGTATTTAATCCACAACACCAGGACATATTCAGACAAAATCAAAAGCTCATACCAACATTTGGCATCAGAATTTCAAAGTTTTTGCAGGAACTAAATATAAATTTCGACACCATTGACGAGTACACCATATCGGATGTACCACCATGGCTCATTCAAACACCTGATATCAATTTATCTTTGCATGAGAGGGCAAAGTCCAGTGCATTACCCGAAGAACATAAATCCTCCTTTCGGGAGTGCATCAGGACTTTCCCTGATCATGTTAAGATCTATACTGACGGCTCAAAAGATGGTGATAAAGTTGCGGCAGCATGCTGTACATCTAATCACTGTTCCTCTATCCGACTTCCAGATGTTGCCTCCATTTTCTCTGCGGAAGCTTGTGCTATCGGTCTGGCTCTTGACCACATCGAAGAACACCGCATTGAAAAGGCAATCATCTGTTCAGACTCTCTTTCGGTTCTTCAGGCTTTGAAATCAAGAAACCCTAGAAATACTCTAATCCAAAATCTTTTAATCCGAACATTTCGATTATCTTCTAAAACTCAAATTACTTATCTCTGGATTCCCAGTCATGTGGGCATAAAGGGGAATGAACAGGCTGATAAAGCAGCTAAGACTGCTCTTCGCCTAGCACAAACACATTTGAAACTACCATACACGGACATCAAACCTTCAATTCAGTCAGCCATCAAACACCATTGGCAACAAAGGTGGTCTACCGAAACAAACAATAAACTGTTTAAAATTCAACCTACACTTAATCCTAAACTGTCCAGTCGGAGAGACCGCAGAGAGGAAGTTGTTCTCTCTCGGCTCCGAACTGGACACACATATTTTACACATTCCTATCTATTGAGAGGGGAGGATCCTCCTACATGCCATGCATGTGATACTCCTCTCACAGTGGAGCATATTTTATTGCATTGTATTGATTTTAAACACATACGAGATAAATACTACGATGTCTCCGACATGTACACTTTGTTTCATGCCGTGAGACATAATCGTATTTTTAATTATCTCAAAGAGATTGGTATTTTAAGCAAAATATGAACGTTTTCTCATCATCATACATCGTATCAACTCAATATTTCATCGTTTCATCAACATTGTGCATGAGTTTTCTCATGTGTTTTAGCCAAAACTATTTTATCCCATGCAAAACTGTTTTTTTTTTTTTTTTTTTTTTTATCAAATAAACGTTTACAATATGTGTTTTAGTCCTTACTTGCCTTTTCTTACCGTGATCTTTTATCCTGATATTAATGCATGACTTGTAGTTTGGCCCTAAATGACCTTAGTTGTCGATGGGCCGTAAAACTCAAACAAACAAACAAACAAACCTGATTACCTGTACACATCACAGTACATTTACTACACATAGTCAGCATACCAACTCGTGTGTAATAGTTTATATATTACTCTTTGTTGACGTTTGCCGTTGTCAAGCTTTAAATAAGTTTTCTGGTGCTAGCTAATCCCAAACACAAGTGAATACTAACCTTATATATATAATTAATGATCTACCATCTTGCTAAACCTTTTACGTTGGATCTGTCATATTCCACTGAACTTCGTACAAAAGTTGACAAAAACAGCAGATTACACTCTTGATTATCTGGCATTTGCAAAACATATTTGAAAGTGTTCTTAAAGTTATATGTGCCATAACCGAGAAAAAATTTTGCCATGCCCTTTTTTCTTCAGTAATCTATTGAGAAGTATAAGGTGTGGTGAACTAAGCTATGGAAATCCTTCAAATGGTGCCATATCATGTATTAATGTTAGTTACAACACATAATTTATGCACTGTAAAATTCTTTTTTATTGTCTATGCATGTTTAGATGAAAAAAAATAATGCATGGTATACCATGTATGGTGCCTTAACCAGTAGTAACGTTAGTTACAACACAGAATTTATGCACTGTAATTTTTTTATTGCCTATGCATGTTTAGATGAAAAAATACATGCAGGAATACTTTTTACACTTACTTTAAATAACGCTATAAAATGTGTAATGCAATTGTAGTTCACACCATGGCTTCAATGTCTTGTCTTATTTTATTGCACTGTACGTAAATATAACGGCTTTTTGCAGCACTGGCAAAATCGTATTCAGCTCTTAGTTCCTACTGGTACTTGTAAAAATAAAACTGATGCATTACATGTGATTATCAAAATGTTACTAACTTTTGGTGTTAAATAACATAATTAAACACTTCTTGGTTTGTGAGTATGAACAATACGACACACATATACCTTTCTTTTTACACTTTACATTTATATATATTGGCACAACCCACACATTGAAACTGATGTTACCTACATCTTCATTTTCCGATGTATTGACCTTTCTATGTAAAGGGAATTTTTTAGAGATTTATTTCTGGTTTAATTCTGTTGTCCCTATAGGCCACATTTCAAATGATAACATTTCACATAGAAAACGTCACGACCGATACATGTATACATCATGGCTCCTGGGCCATGTCATATTTACATATTCAGAGTACAGGTGTACGTTGTCGAGCTGAATCTGTACTTTCTTTATTTTTATTATTTACGCAGGTTTTTTTTTCTTCGGTCCGAGTTATAGAAACAGAACGTTATTAACCCATAACACACATTTCAAGTTGATTCCGTGTTAATGTTTCTTTACGTTGTTATTTATTCTTCTTCCTTATTCATTACTTATGAGAACTGATATGCGTTACATACGTTTATATATGGATTGGTCAACGTTTCTAGATTAAATCACGTTTAAACATTATCACTTTGTACTATATTTCTACTGAGGTTTGTACTGTATTTTTTCTGATGGGAGACGAGACATTTTTTAGACAAACTACTGGGACCCTACCGGTAGTCGTGATTTGGGAAAAAATAATTCTTTGCATCTCATGAAACATATTATTTCCACATAAACAAAACAACACCTTGATGAAGTATTCGTCAGCAGCTCCAGACATTCGTAAATCTGGACACACAGTAAAATATGCATATAATCACGACTACAGTACTGGTTGGGTCCCAGTAGCAAACATTGTTTAGAATAAATATTAAAAAAAAAATGTAAAAAAAAAATCAATTAAAAGGTCTCTGAAATGCTGAAAACCGAAACTGAAGAGACTGTTGAGTGTTTGATATACAGAACATTTAAATTTTAAAAACCTGTTGTTACTATGCCCCCCTCCCCCTAAGTGTACAGTAACTTTAAGGTAATGTAAAAATTGCGTATCTTGGCCAACGTGTCATGTAAAACTGCAGTGCGTATCTAACGTTACATGTAATAATGTTGATCATATCCATTGTCAAAATACCAGTTTTCAGGTTTGTCTTCTTTAGGCCTAGTTGTCACTATATTTATAGTTTACGGCTAGCCCTTGCCTGACATTGTCGCATGGACGTGTCATTCGCTTTCGCTTTGATCTCATCACGGTACTACAGCTGATACTCTGTACTGCAACTGATCAACAAAACATGTCATCTGATAACGGGTAAACTACGCTAGATCAACTAGTACATATGTAGGTAGAAATTTAATCATACAATTAAGCAATATATTAGGAGAACATATTAAAATGTCATCTGTCTCAGAAACTGCACAATAGACTGTCAGTTCACGAGTTAAGTTGTTTTTAAATCCAATTCATGCAGTGTTGCCTGGCCTAACGCTTGATTCAGTCGCTGTCGTGATCAGACTCGGTAGGTCTAACAGTTACATAATAAAACAACAGCAACCTCAAATATAAGATAGCGAATAATACTAACACCCTGCCGATATTGAAAGGTTTAACAACTTAAAATACATAACTAGGCCTAGTCTCACTTACCGTTATTGCCGATTGTAACTTGAACAGCGAGGCGGCTTTCAACATCAATTCGAACCGGTTCAAACCGGATACACAAGTGACACAACGTTACCATGCACATTTCTTTCTACCAGGTGGCGCTAGTCGTATAGCATTCCTTTTTTGCGGTTTTGAACGCCCCAAACAACACCCATTTCCACAATACACGCAATCCCCAACAAACTTTTGGATATCATTACAAGACTTATAAAACGTTTTATAAACTTAAGTAATTTTATGATAAAATAAAGATAATTTCCATGAATACGATCAATTTGTGAACGGTCAACACGTCGATCCAATCGGTCAGACTAGCTTTGAAGCAAGGCGGCTCACAGTCCCGAAATCTCCCCTGTCGTGGAAATTTACTGGGAACCTGCGAAATACCACCAATTTCCAAGACCGTCTTGTGGTCGTTCTTTAATATATTTTTAAAAACCAAAGATACCGTTTTGTTCAGAATTACTTAAATTTTTTAATGTGTAGAATCTCATTTTATCAACTTTTAACGTTTGTTCGCTAGGTCGGATTAAACAGAAACTAGCGATGAAAATGTCGATTTTTGCCTGTTTGACCCTAAATTTCTCACTCAAATGAATTTTCGTACAGTCAACATATATCTCAGTCGATAGATCACGCCAGGATTTACTTAACTGTAAAATACCGTTTAAAAGTATCTGTCAGTTTCCTTATTACTCAACTTGCGGTTATAAGCGTGTTGGTAGGTAAAAGTTGTCGTGTTTACATTCGTTCCGAAGGAACGATAACTCTGTTATCGCACCTTACGTCTCTCTCATTTCATATTTTTGGTGATGTTTTATTCCCATAAATATAGTAATATCTCATTTGTAATGGTGATGATGGTGGTGATTTGATTCACATTGCTTGGAGCGATACTCATCACTTCTTTGGTCTGTTATTTACATTATCTATTGTCGCTATACATTCTATAACGATATGGAGACGTTTGATTATTCCATTCTTTCCTTTACTTTTAAATATACTGTGTTTTTCTGTGTGGTTAATTGGGAAATTTGCTTGTGTTTTCACAATGTTCGGTATGTATAATCTCCACTGTTAATAAAACCATATATTAGAAATGCTCTGATTATTCAAAATTTCCATTGAACAATACATGTACATGGTCACCTGACGTGCAATATATAGCGAATTTTTATCATTGCACAAACGCTGCATAATCCTTCAGGGTGCCGTTGTTTGACTGTGATTATATGCATACTCAATATTGTTTTTGGCATTTTTGAAGAAATAACATATCTAATATAAAAATTAAGAACCTTTGCTTTGGTCCATATGGTGTTATATCGCCCGTGTAGATTTTAAAATAATGAACTCGGGCTACGCCTTCGGTCATTATTTATTCTACTCGGGCGAAATAACACCATATTGACCGAAACAAAAGATCCTTAATTGATATATATATATATTTTTTTTGAAATATTTCCCTTCTGCTGTTATTGAAGGCAAAAGAATCGTTACTAATTATGATTTTTGGCTGTGACTCTACAGTTTTTAAGTACTTGGTTTTGTATCCTGACGACACATCATTGATTATATTACAGTGTAAGACGTCAGAATTGATTTCCAGCCCGACATAGCCACTAACAAGGCCTTATTACATATTACAAATCTGTGATACTTTATTTTATTATCAGTATGCACTATTTATGGAAACTAACACCAGAGACTTGTTATGTAGGAACATCATACCACCTGCTTTTTGCTGACTTGTTATGTAAGAACATTATACCACCTGCTTTTTGCTGACTTGTTATGTAAGAACATTATACCACCTGCTTTTTGCTGACTTGTTATGTAAGAACATTATATCACCTGCATTTTTGCTGACTTGTTATGTAAGAACATTATACCACCTGCTTTTTGCTGACTTGTTATGTAAGAACATTATACCACCTGCTTTTTGCTGACTTGTTATGTAAGAACATTATATCACCTGCCTTTTGCTGGCTTGTTATTTAAGAACATTATACCAACTGCCTTTTGCTGAAATGTTATGTAGGAACATCATACCACATGTCCTTTTCAGACTTACAATGTAAGAACATCATACAGTGCCTTGTATATATGAAAACAATTATAAAATATGTTAACGTATAAAATATCTACCATTTTAATCATGTACATGTAAAAATTGTTAATTACGATTTGTTGATTTATCAGTATTGTCATGTATTGTCAAAGTGTTGTATTATTCTCCAGCGTATATACGCGAGTATGTGTCCAAAACAGGGCCATATTTTGTAAACTAGACAAAAGGTTGGATATGAACCGTGTCTAATTACAGGAACTGATTATTAGTATTACACAACATTAGTTCCGAATCAAAACAATACATTTTTGTCGCCGATGTCAGAAATCCTAGAGTTACACTGCACGTACTAACACTAGAAAATGTATGTTTTGTTTAATCCCAGTTAAATGAAAATGGCGACGTCGTACTTCCCTTGACGTAAATCGCGACATATCTTTCGCTTGTGTCCGCATCGTAAACCGTTATAAGTATGACGTCATCGAGGCCCACGATATCCTGGACGTAATGTCTCGGCAGAAGTTGAATATATTCGTCATAAGGATGGCATTCCTTGTCAAACATCAGAACTCGGTTGTTGTCAGGAGCGGCAATGTAAACATCACCATTAACAGTGACATAAGCATTTTGTGATAATCTCGAATTGTTAATCGCACAAACCTTCATACCGGAACTCCGTATCAGAACCGGAAGCTGCTCTACTATTTCTCCTGAAATCATACCGTAATCGGAGCCAGGCTCAGAATTCTTCAGTTCTATGTTTGCCCAGTGATGCCGACCATGCCGCAGCGTTATTCGGGTCGTCCTTCCAGCAGAGTACACCAGTAATGTAGTATGCTTAGATATTACAAACACGTTTTCACCGTATACCGCCAGTCCGGAGCTTTCCATGCCGCCGTCATATCGTTCAAACCGAAGATCCCTGCCGCCATATTGGCTGATTCTCTTAATCAACTTAAAACTGTCCGAGAAAGATTCCACAAGAATGAATCTGTGTTTATAATACACTATTTTTTCAGGGTCTCGCCTCAGTCGCTTGTTCCTATACAGTGTGTTGTTTGGTCCACAGAACTCGAGGTGATCCCGTAGCGGTAGTACTTGGATTCCCCCCGGAAGTAGAATCATTCCATAGGCTGGTCCGGAACATGTCTGGTTGTTGTTGTAAGTAATGTAATGAGTTGATACATAATTGTGGCGTGGTCCTAAAAATAAATCATACAAATCAATAAACTGTGTATCAAACTTATCATAAGGTCAATATATAATGTAAGAGTTTAATATAAGTTTTCAACACGTTTTCAAAGTCTAGCTTCAAATTATTTGTATGTAATTATATTAGACTTTACATGAATAAAATATTATCTAAAGTTGTATATGATTTCATACTAGAATACTAAGTGTCCATCATATCATGTAACTATATGTCCCTATACCGTGATATTGGCTGATTATCTTAAATACATTATTAAAAAAATATTAATAAATTTCCTTTGCGCTCTTCATACAGTTTAATACTTAAATAATACAAATAGTATTGGGAATAATTTATGTAGTCCTGCATACAATTTGATTCCCTTTTCTATATAATCTGAAATGATTTGTTGAATTGAGAAAAATGATAATGAAGACAATGCTAAATAAAACTATTATCCAGGCACTACAATCTTGAACGAAAGAAGGCGGAAAAAAAGCAATTGTAATGTCAACGTGTCATAGACAAACAACTGTCATACGAAAGATAAAATTACGGTCAAAGCACAAAATGGAATGAAAACGATAAATTTTGCATCAAACGTGTCATAGGGTCAATAAATAATGTAAGAGGAATTTTTAACAATTTTTCCAAGCCTTGTTTCAAATGTATTTGTATGTGTTTTTATAGTAGAGTTTACATGAATAATATATAGCTTCAAGTTGAATACGAATTACTACTAGAGGGACCACAGAATCAAACCAAAAATAGATTCCTGTAAATCCCCCTTTGGACAGGGCGTATCAGTTCAAATATTTAATGTGTTGGTTGGGCAATATATGTAGATGTAAAATATGTAAAGAAGTTTTAAAATTCTGTCGAGTGTGTTTCTGACAGGGGGAGGTAATCAATATTGGAATTTCGTAAATATATTGGTCAATTTTTGGTACGAAATTCAACATAAGATGGCACCCCCACACATAAAAGTTTAGCAATATGGTAGAAACTAATTTCTTTTTATTCACAGGTATGCGAAATACCATTTTTCAAAATTAATGACAGGTGATCAGACTTGAAAACACCATTAAACCTGGACAGTAACAAACGCTAACATATCGTTTATAGGTAAATCTCTATAAACAAAAGAGGGCTGTGGACGTGTTTGCGTGGTCATTGACAAACAATTGTCATACAAAAGATAAAACAACGGTCAGGCCACAAACTGGAATGAAAACGATGAACAAAATTAGGATACCGTTAAAAATGTCAAAAATATTATATATATTGATATATAATCATCTGTAACCGTGTATGGTAAAATATGTACTTTACGTGAATTCCATAAGAAATGTTTCATTTGAAATTCATATTCTCGTGAAATTCACGTGAATATGGTGAATTATTGCCTGTGTAGTAAAGCAGTATTTTGATAATAATCTCACAAAAATAACACAGCAATGTATTTACACATGTATTAAGTTATGTATCACTTTACAGTTTATGTAAACTGGTAGAGATGATATCAGCTATAGGTTTTGTTTTTCGTTCTTGAAACCACACATTCATTCAATTATACATGTTTAAATAAACACAATATTGACAGCATCGTAATATGATTTTGTCTTTATTCTTACTTCATAACAACACGACAGAATATATCCAACTAATATACGAACATGTAAAAAACCATCAGTAGTAAGAGTATAAGCGAATGTTGTTAAACTGATAACAAGCACAATAAGACAAGGATATTTAAGGTTTACAAAGTACGATATGTAAATCAAACTATTACTCTAGAGGCCCCTCTTACAAAGAAAACGTTATCCAATCATATTGAATTTTCGCAATTACATTTAACAACACCCCGATTACAAAAGTCAATAATTTGTTCGAATTCGTCGATTCCCCGTTGAAAAGTCATCTCTATAATAACAATCGTTATTGTTATTTCCTAAACTAAACAATCGCCTGATAATAATGATCTTTTGACTTACTCAAAATGTCGCTATCCTCACACGACACGTTATGCTTCCGGTCCTGCGCACTAGTCGTCACATTCGCGATTTCCCGTAGAAAAGTCCGGAGAGTAGCGATCATTTCCGTGGACTGGCCCGAACCACCGACGATAAGGTATTCCGGAAAGAGCTCCTGGATATGAAGCTTGATTTTATGGTACATCGTACTCTCCAGTTCCGTAAGTTGGATTACCTCCCTTAGAAGCCTCGAAAGCGGATATGTACTTATTCCGTCTGTGTCACGTGATATCCTTAATGTTCTTTCGGTACAAGCTTTCAAATCCTGCATGACTGACCTCTTGGCGGATCTGGCGTCTTTTAACATTTCTATTTCAAAGTTTAAGATTTTAATTTGATGTTTTATACTTCTAGTAGTCTGACCCCTGACCCCTGTGGTCAGAATGACCAGTAACTGAATACAAATGCCGGTGAGTACGAGACGTGGACCCATGATGGTCCGTTGGGGTATCTGGACGTTATAATGTGATCCCTAGTAACCGTTCTGACTAGCTGTACACTTTCGAACTTCGCTGATATGTTTTATGTACAGACGTTACATGGAACAGTTATATGGAACAGCTTTACTATGTCAGGACCAGAGATGTCATCACACAATATATACAGTACGTGCCAGTATTTTCAGGCGTTACATTGAACAGCTTTACCATGTCAGGACCACAGAGGTCATCAGACAACATATACCGTGTGCCAGTATTTATAGCAAACCGAATAAGTGCCAACGTATTAACCAATCGCGTATGGACTTTCGTTACGGTATTAATGTGTCATTGATTTATATCTTCATTGCCACTGCTCAGTACCTTTATGTTGCTACTAAGCCCAATGTATGATATATTTCAGTATTTACATTGACAGTCAGGGTCTTGCGTACTAATACCACAATCAGAGTTCAAAAGGTCAAGAAATCACTGGGTTTTACGCGAGTATGATAATTCATTGAAAATATAACATTCTGAAAATTGATCAATATGGAAATATATTCTTATGAAAATATTTGAAATGGATTGAGATGTTGGACTTATCGTTGTATATCCCATTTTATCGTTGGGACTATTCCATCTATTGTTATTGTTTAGTCGGTTTTTCCGTGGCAACACATCGGAAGCAACTCTCCCCCGCCAAATCTTTGGCTGTTCCATCTAATGATATTTTTCGCTATACAAACGTATAAATATGTATATACATTAAATAGGGAATACATATGCATGTTAGTATCTTACAATACAGGGTTTATTTTGGTGCGAGACTTAGGAAAGCCAAGATGACGAGGCTTTGCCGAGTCATCTCGACTTTCCATGTCGAACACCAAAATAAACCTTGTATTGTAAGATAATAACCGTGTATTTTGTTTATCATGCAGCCATAATGACATTCAAAACGAAAGCAAATTGCCAGTTATTTACTTGGTTTCCCTCGAAGCGAGACGCGTCTTTGATGTGGAGGAAAAGATTCATTCACGTAACCGAAAAAAAGAGTACTCATTTTTTACTACCGTGGGAAATATATAAGCGCATTCGCAAACAATACCAGTAATTCTATTCTGTGTGCAAGATCACTTAAAGAATATAGAAATACTAAAAAAAAACAAGTATTACCCATCAAAGAGTTACTCTACAATACATATCTTCACCATGAACCAAGGCAAAGACGCCGCCGCCGTACTAGAATTTTGATATCATAAAATGACGTCATTCCTGTTAATGTGACATCCCTTTTTCGCAGGTCTGAATGACGTTTCATTCACCGGAGGGTTAAAGTTCTGTCCCAAGTTATAAAAAGTTCCGTCAGATGTGAAACAAATTCACGTGATGGTATTGACGGATAAAGCATTTTGTATTGACGGATAAAGCACAAGTTTATCCGGCAGTAGCTATCGGTCCGTATGTGTAACAGTTGTAGGATAAATGCAAAAATAATGGTAGTCATATTTTTGGCAAGCCTTGGTGTTTAACATACATTGGGTGTTCTAGTATATCTATCATGGTGAGCTACGCTATGCTTTAACTTAAACTCTGTATTGATTAGAGTCATGTCCTGTTTATGTAAAAAAAACTACGGTTCTCTTAGCTTAGATTAAAGCAAATTTGTTTCAGAATCTAATAACCTACATAGGGCCGAAATAAATAATAAATAAGAAAAAACCCAATTATAATCTAAAATCGAAGAAAACTCTTCTAAGATAAAGCTAGTCCTTAAGAACCTAATACAATACATAAAATACACACACACACACACACACACAAAAAAAACAACTAAAAAACAATATATAAAAATAACCAACAGAGGAAAAACATTTTGAGAACAAACAAATTTGTTTTATAATCTAATTTAAAGCAAATGCAAGAGACATCAAAAACAAAAACAAAAAGATTTTCGCCTTTGTTTTCAATCCACTATTACCAAGTCCACTTATGAAGAATTAAAGTACTCTCCATTTATTGACATGATACTAAAATATACACTCCTATGTGGTGGCTTCAATTATAGCTAAATATTCTGATGGAAAATTACAACTAAAATACGAAGGACTGTATTCGACTCATTAGGCGCCAAGGACACTAAACATAATGAGGGGCGCTAAATAAAATCAAATTTGGACTTTCTTTTCACAAAATTAGAGCAAAAGGTCAGCAAAAAATAAATTTGCATAAGAATTTTAAACAAAGAAACCATTTTGTTTTTCATATTTTCAGTCTACATTTGCTGCAATTCGATATAACTTAAACTGAGCTTCACAAAGTTGGAGGGGCGCTTATTAGATCGAATACGGTAGTCCAAAAATACATATAGGCTCTGCTTCATGTTTGCTTTATTATGTCTTGTTTCTGTTTCTCCAGACTGTATACACATTGGACCATGGTGCATTGTCAGTTGTCTTTCCCCCATTTCCTATTCAGCTTTCAGTCTAAGGTCTAACCATTGATATTTTCGGAATCCTTGGCTGTCAACGAGTATAAAAATTGCCCTTTAAAAAGTTTGCTCATTTATAATTAAAATGCAGTAAAACAATAACATTTTTATCTATTCCGACCAATGAATTTGAAGCTTTTCATCAGGACTTCGAATATTTCACCGAATATTTTGAACGTCTTCTTAAAAACTAAATGAAAGGGATGTTGCTGGTATACGCCCGGGGTGATTCTCTCACAGGGACTGTTGAAACTTGAAATTACTGTGTAATCAATTTAGGTTGATTAATTGATTACGTTTAAAGACTAAGATGCTTTAAAGGACAACCTCCTCAATTTTGCAAGGTACTGCATGTTGTAAGATCATGTTTCTGTTAGTGTCTGACCCATCTCGGGGATTTATGCAGATCGTTATGTAGGAGCAGAATTCACCCATTTTTATAGTCCATGGTGTGTTTCAACCAGGGAGCAGTGCATGAACAAAATGGAATGCACAGTCCATGACCAATAGTGAGACAGGGTCTAGGGAGACGTTACTAGGAAGAATGTAATCTATAAAGAAGAGAAAAAAGAAAATTACACTATATCTGCCGGACATTCTTTAATTCTGAGAACTGCTGACCTATGGACTCGATCTCTGCGATGATAAAGAGAAGACACATGAAGAATATTAAGTGAAAGTCTGGACAGAATTTATCTGTTTAGTACATGTATATAATATACACCTTCCATGGTAACTTTGTTTTGAACACAAAGTGGTGATCATGCATCTTATGCATATTGGAGGTGAGACAGTATGGAAAATTTAAAAAGAGCAGTGAACATTTTACGGCTCAAGTGTCGGTATTGACTTGATTGGCATTTTTAATGCTTCGCGGATTAGAAAAAATGCACTGGTCTCCAAGCACTTCCTTGTAATTCGTTATACGTGATGATGATACTTCAAAGGTCGTTACCACTAAGGTCCGTTAGTAGTACGTTAGGATTCATGTATAATTTTACCCTCGATATCGTACTTCGTAGTTTGTATACATATTATATAAGAATCAAAACCGTGGATCTCGATGTCGTTGACGGAGACGCTTTTTTTAAAGTCTAACACGACTAGACCATTTTACGTCGTGTCGTATATCCACCTTGGTAATCTAGTGGAATGAGACTATACGTGTCTACAGGTGGACTGGTGTTATAGTCTTAATTTTCGTCACTGCACACGAATGCTATATTGGAATAATAAACATGAATAAAATGTTTCATCACGATCTCCATCCATGTAGGAAGGAACTGTTAATGTGTTGACAATATATTTGTTTACGTTGATTGAAACTGATTGTGTCTTCATCTGATGCTGCATGAACTCTGGCCAACAACCGTAACATGATCTGGACGACCATTTCATTACAGGTCAAATAGGGCAATTTGTTCTTTATCCACTGCTTTAAGGTTTTGCTAAGGAGCGAATATTAATTGTCTTCCTAAACAATTTTGTCAGCACCTTTCTTTCCAGAACTTTAAGTAATACTTGCTATGGGAGCCTATTACTTTAGGGTTACATTGTAAAACATTATTTATGACTTAACGACTTACAGGCTTCTGCATATTGATGATTTTATATATCTGAAAAGGACACCGATCTGCGAAGACTAACTACGTTGTATAGTTTGATACTTCTATGTACTGTATACTACTCTGGTCAATACCATTTCATTTGTCTAAGGAAAGTGATATACAAAAAGACTTCATCAATGTCGTCCTAAAATCATGAATAAACTGATCTCATTTAAGTGTTTGAAAAGCTATCATGATGATGGAAAAAAAGTATTATACAAATTATATCTTATTCAAGTTGAAAAGTAATTGCGCAGTGATCATGATAGCTGCAATATTGTAGCTCAAAAGACTTTTTTGACAGAAAATGGTGTCGTCTTTAGAGCTACAATTGGTGCCTATTACTGCTAATGGAGCAAAGTAATGATTATGCAAACCATTATAAAACGTTTGTTTACATTTTTATCGTACTTGTTTGATATCGCTTACCTACTAGGCAATAAAAATGAACCACATAAAATATCAAATTCTCATCGAGGCATTATTTTTTTTACATAATACATATGAAGGTCTTTCTGAAGGGAATTTATACGGCAAGTCCACAAATTGTGCATTTGACGTCTTGTGAGTGGTACGGTAGATATTAAGAATGGTAGTTATGTTTGTTTTGGACAAAAATAATATGTAAATGCATGTATACGCATAAAATAATTGGAAACCTACAAAAAAAGTATAGAAAACTATGCCCGAGTGATTTTCGGAGGCAGTGCTCCACTACGACACATAGGTACCAATTCGTACCCGGCCGAAAGGCGATATCTTAACGTGAGCACAGTGACAAGCAGACCATTGTTGTTTCGCCGACCTGTATGACTTACTACACGGTATACCTTCACCAGGAAGCACACTGTAGAAGTGGATGTACGACACACGTTCAGGTAACCAATTACTTTTTTTTTTTTTTTTTTTTTTTTACATTTTTCAAATACAAACGATATCATTTTTGTGTACATTCTTCGTCCTCTTCCTTGTTTTCATAACTTAAATGGGAAAGACGTGTGTTTGCATATTTAAAATAAACATATTCAAATATACAGGTAATGTTATTTATTGATATGAAAAACAAAACCACAATTTTTTTTCTTGATTTGTTTTTATTTATGTTTTTGAGAATATACATTTTTTTCATTATCATTCTAATTTAAATGTTATTTAAGCATCTTCAGTCCCGGTATAAAATATTTATGAGAAAGATTTGGACAAAAATTACCACCATATTTATAATCCATAATTCATGATACAAGTTCAAAATGTTATTGCTTTTGACATACATGTAGATAAGTAACAACAAAAAAATGTTTTTTTTTATACGGTATATGAAGGCATACAATCGAACGTCTTGTTGCAGGAATAATATAAAGGAATAATTTGATTCTGCTAAAAAGCATTTGCGTCTAATGACGTCACCATTTTTCGGACATTCGCGCGACGAGAGGGCATTATACAGGTAATAAGAATACGACATGGTGATTTTGGTTCTCTAATGCCCCATGTCTCAACAAATCATTTCTGTGTGAGTATTACCAGAATTACAGAAAGTAATCACAATCACCAGAAAACGTGGTCTAATTCAGCATTAGAAAACAAGAGTAAATCTTCATTAATTCTTTTTGACAGCATTTTGCAAAACTGTGTATTTTAGCAAAATAGCTGCTATGATTACATTTATCATTTTGTTACGCTGATTTTACGAGGAAAACGAAATTTTTGATTGCAGGCTTTTCAATCTGATCAAAATACAGATCATTATTATAGGATCTGACAACATCTCATTAGAGGTAATGTCCAGATGAGCTTTGGCATGGCCAATCAAATTGCTACCATCAGTATCTTGAATGTGAATTTCAGGGGACGAAATAGTTTGAAAAATCTGTCAGAATTATTTCGTGTATGTAGTCATCTCGCTCAAATATCACAACAAAGATAAGTATATATGTAAAATGGGACGAAATGATGTTTTCACTTGATGTCGCAATGTGTAGAAAGTGTATGTGATCTGAAGTATAGGTGGTATAAAGGCCTTCTGAACAAGAATTCCTTATGGGATGTTGTCAGATCCTATATTGAACGGAGTGGTTTTAAAGATCTGTATTTTAATCAGATTGCAGGCTTTTTGAAAAAAAAGGGAAAAAAATCATGGTGATTTAAGTTGTGTATTATACAAATGATTAAACTTTGAAAGTGTAACAATATGTATGGGACATCTTGTACATTAAATGGTGACATTTTATTTGTAATGTAATATCATATAATATATCAATTTCAACATACACATTTAACATGAAGGAAATCAAAGTATGTATCCCATAATAATTACACAAAATAAAAAATAACAGCGGATAGAGGGGGCGGGGTATGGTGTAGGGAGAATGGATTGGGTGGGTGGCGGGATGGGGGTGGGTGGCGGTGGGGTTAGTTCCAAACTCCACTACTTAACCCCACCCCCACACCAAACAATATATCATATTTATGTCATACCACAATACACTTACTAAAACAAGCAAATTTATGTATATAAATCATAAAGTGAAACTTGCAGGATTTCCCGCTATGTGCAACTCCACCTATCATACATGTATATCACAGTGATCGTACCATTAAAACATTGACTATCAAACTACGTGTACTTTGGTACTAGACTGTACTTTAGTACAGTAAATAGATAACATCGTGCAATCATCAGTAGTAAATCGTTTCTGTCATTTGTTATGACAATACAAACATTCCTATTGGTTATTCTTATAATGATCGTTTCTGTTTGCTACCATCATCATCATCATCATCATATATCATCATTATCATCATCAATAACAACAACAACATGAAATAGCGTAATAGACTGACAAATTATGAATTCGGTCCTGTCATTTTATAACTGTATATTTTATTTATTTTCTATAGCCTACCAGCGGTAGGGTTTTAGTGGGACAAAATTCCGAAAGAGATGGGACCGAGTTTTTCTTATTCAGTATACCCTAAAGAGCCCCAGAAAAAAAATCCCCATTCCCAGGTGGTGGGGAAAAAAATTCCCGCGCTTTTTAAATTCTGACACCAATTTCTTCATAGAAAAAGGGGGGTAGGGGAGTATATGTTAGTACCGTGTGGCCATCTGTGCTTCAAAAGTGATGAAATTTTGTTTACATGTGCGCAAGGTATACTAGAACAATATTCAAAGAAAATAATCTGGTTCTTAGGTGATTTTGTTTTAGAAATTCAATCATCGTTAGTCAAAAATAAAAATCAAATACAAAATTCTGAACTACTGTGAGTGAGTCGTTAAATATATCAATTATGAATAAAATCCCGCAAACTATCTATTTTTTCAGCAATTTACGCTTATTTGGAATTATGACAAACACAAATTCGCAAACGTCTATAATATTCAATTAAGTTGCATGTTCTAAATACCTTCCTACTTCAGAACGAATCGTCCTCGCGATCATCGCCAATGTCGACAGGCTCTCGATTCTCGCAATCCTCGCCACGACATCCACCACATGCCTCGACACACCGTAGTCCATTTTTCTTGCAAGAACACAGATTAGTTCTGCATCTGTTCGTTGCACTTGCAGCGAACATACTGCAGAATCTCCGGTGGAGCTGGCGGAAGGTCAGTTTGGATGGGTTGCAGACCTGTTTTGACTTTTTGCCAGCCAAACTCCAGTGGATTTAGCACGTCTGCCAGCTCAGACCATGCAGAAATCTGCAGGTGTACACGAAGCGCATGGAAATGTGCAGCGCGGCATGTTGGTGGTAACTTTTGTGGCTCCAGCTTGGAACAAGTTGCGATCATTCTTTGTAGACGTATGTAGCGAAGATAGCTCAAGTCCTGGTTGACATCGCCATCAAACACAAAGCAGAACAGTCGCACACCTGCGTCTCCGATTTCACTCCCTGTACTTGTTCGTGAGCTAATGATCTGAGCTAGGTTTTGTACCTCCAAAGATTTTGAAAGGGTCTTAAAAACTGTACTTTTCCTTGACCATAGCACGCAGATGTAGTGTCACAGCCTGACCAAGCATGGATAAACAGTATGTATTTTTTCTGTGCTGGTGTGATGTGCTCACAAGCTTCCTGTATGTTATACAACTTCACTGCTTCTTGTTTTCCTTTCCGTCCTTCTCTCCGCAGATATACCTGAGCCATACCATCACCCCAATGATGAAGCAGCATAACAAAGATGTCTGTGTCCTCGGCAACGAGTCACACTTTGTGAGTTGCGTGCAAAGGAGATTGCCTTGTTTACGATCATTGTATCGGCATCACCTTTACTGATATGTATAGAATGATTACGCTGCTGTAAATGCTGTCCAAGCATTTTTATGATCTCAGTCTTATTTTTAGCATTGTTAAGAAAGGCGTCTTGCTTATCATGAGATTTCATGTCAGGCCTTGGAGAGACTGTAGCTGTTGTTTTGGATGCGGTCCGTCTCGAGTGCTCGTGGTCTTTGGTGTTACACTCTTCGTACCCATCGAAAACAATGGTGGTAAGACCAAATTGTCTCTCGAGATATGATGAATATTCGTTTACGATCTCCTCGTAAGTAAGGCCCTTTCTCCATCGTACCCGGTGTAGCAGCCAGCCGCAATCCACTACGACAATGGGTTGCTTTCCTCATGAATCCATCTTTGAAGAGGGCTGGTGGAATTGTGCACATTTCATGGGACATATATTTCTGGATATCTACGTCCATTCGTTTACTTATAGCACAACACCTGAGAAATAAAACGCTGGGGTCTATCGAGACACACTTGTCTTTAATTCATACACTTGGTTGGAGATCCTGCAATGTGCGAACTTGCTGAGAACGTTTTATCTTCGCATCACTGTAGGTAACTCCATCTAGTGAGGCCTGTATGCTGGCACCAACCTTTTTTAGCTTCATGACAATTAATTCCATCACCATCAGATGCCGTCAAACCAGTCGAAAGGGAACGAAGCTCTTCTATTTCATCATCAAATGGGTTATGGTCATCAAACCAAGAGAGGATATTTCGAAGGTCGATTGCGTCACGTTGTTGACGTGATTTGCTCAGATCTATATGCTGGTCGGACGTTTCTCGATGTTGCTTGGTGAGGGTAGTCATTGCCTCGTGGATCCCTGCCCTTTGGTGCATTGTAAAGACCCATTGATATCTTACGCTTTCGGTCATGCCACGTCCATGGGAGAGACCACCTCTGCTTTTTAGGGAACACATAAGGACTTGTTCGGTCGTTAGGTCTGACCAAAGTCCATTTAGTGGATGCTGGCTCCGCTGTACAGCATGACGTGCTTTATCGGTGAAAAACTGATATAACAACGGATGTTCGTCAGGGAGAGCACGCATCATCTGAACGTAGAGCCGGAGACTTTTGGCGTAATGTAAATGTCCAGTGGCCGCAAACAGGTTCAGAAGATTTGTACTGGCATTCAGATACCCCTTCCATGATTTTGTACGCTCTGCCAAGATAAAATCGTTGATGACATGAATATGGAACAGGAACTGCACCCATAGTTTAGCAGTTTGGGATTTAGATGATAGTGAAGCCATGACATCTTGTAGCAGAATGTCAAGCTTTTGAAGACTCTGTGAATCGGCAACAGATCCTAAGATATTTTCATCACATTCAGAAGAGGTGATGTTCTCTAGCAACCTTTGAAGTTCTGTAATTTCTTCAGGAGACATTCGGTCTTCTGTTGTTCCGCGCTCGCGACTTTGATTTTCAACTGGGAAAATACGTTCTAAGAGTTTAGATGTTAGCGCAGCATCAAGTAAATGAATTGCACGTACCGCGCGCGTTATTGCCTTGCCGTTCATTATATGAACGATTGCGTTTGGGCCGTATACCTATGCCAATGCTTCTTCGATACCAGAACCTTTCATCAACTGAAATCCGCTTCCGACTGCATCGTTCCATGGGTGCTCCTTCTCCTCGCATAATGCCAGAATTCTATCTCTAAATTTGAGTGTTCGAACCTCAAACATTTCTGTACGATTTGGATGACGATCATCAAATGCAACATGTCCACATAGGAAGCAATTCTGTCTCCACACGAATATATCATCGCCAGAGCGTAAACGCTTTGCACTGCTACAAGAGAGGCACTCGTTTTCTTTAAATCACAAAGTTTTCTCTTGTCAGTGTATTTTTTGCGGCATTCATGTGTGGTTCCAGGTACGGCATGCTGCAAATCGTCTAATAGTGTATCGTCACCACAGATCTGGGATGCCTGTATCAAGCTATCGATACCTTTGCTGTACAATTTTGCCCTATCATTGTTCAATGATTCTCGGCAAATAATACATGTCAAACTTTCCGGATTACCCCCTTCCATACTATGAATGTCTAAAACGTTTGACTGGATATTACACTTGTACAATAACAAACAAGAATGACAATAAAGTAATGAGACAAAACAATTAGTGAAATTTTGCTAGAAAATATCGCTTTATAACTTTATGTGCGTTTGCTCCGCGCTTTGTAGGAGAAATCGAAGAACTCACGAGTAATGTACATTCACCCGACCAGATTTTGCTAATTCTGGTCATTTCGACCAAGTATTATACCTGCTATTGAATACAATTCTTCATTATAAACAATGCTTTTCACCACAAATAAAACCAATGTTGTGATATACACACACAGAAACATACTCCATATTTAGTATTACACTGGAAAGTAAGGTTTGAATTGAGTCCGAAACCTATCGCTTCCCAGTCCCTAGATTTCGGTCATTTCGATGAAAAATCTGCACGTGCAGTTAGTTGGGCATAATGTTTAAGCAATTACAATGTTTCTGTTAATCAATGTAGATTTTATTAATTATATTTTAAATTATGACACGCACATGCAAAAATTTGTTTAAAAAAAAACCGAAGAGCGGGGGGAGAGGGGGGGGGGGGTGCTGGTTCCCGGGTGAGGGGGAGGCTAGAGGGGGCTGTGTGAATTCAGGGGGGGACTTAGCAAATATTGTTCAGATACTGTGGTGTGTTTTCAAACTAAATATTGAGAGTCTTGAACATAACGTTGTAATTATTTGATATAAATCGCTAGTAGGAGTAACCTAAAATGAATCGTTTTACCAATCTGACCACCCTAATTCAAACCCCCAAGAAATTTTTTCCCCAACACCTAGAGATGGGGATTTTTTTTTCTGGGATACTACGATACCTATAGATTATGAAAAACCATAAATGAAACTCTTTCGGAATTTTGTCCCGCTAAAGTCATTTGGGAGTTATACTGGTAGACTATAGGTATCTCGAAGAGAAAAACCTGCTGCCCCTATTGCATGATCGTAAAAGGCGACTAAATTTAGGATCTTTTCTTTTCTCTTCTTCCTAACTGACTTTATCTTTCCTAATGCCTCCCTTGGCATCGCCTCACTTTTGGCCTTGAGTTGAGCGTTCGCCCCTGTGAGGAAGGCTCTGGGTTCTGTCCCCTGGCCGAAGACACACCAAAGTCTATACAAGTGGTAGTTTCTGCTCCTGCTTAGCGCTCAGCATACAGGGAGTGGGACGACTGGTTCGCCCGTTGTCAGTATAATGTGACCGGGTGGGGTGTGTTGCTTGGTGTCTTCGGCAGCATGCTTCAGTGATATAGCACTATAAAAAGGGCAATAGTTCCACTATACAAGAAGACACAACACGAATATACCGCAGTCTCCCAAAACACGCACCTCGCACAACATACACGCAACACTACGCATACATGGGAGGCCGTCCTTACATGACCATAGCTGTTAATAGGACGTTAATAAATCAAACAAACAAACAAACAAACAAAAGTATCTCGAAGAAATTGCAAGAAAAAGAATAATTTGAATACCGTATTTGACCCAATAAGCGCCCAGGGCGTTTGAAAAATGAAAAGGTGCTAATAAAACGTGACAAAATTATTGCAAATCTATACAGTTGTGTAGTTTTGGTCTTTATTTTTGCGTGGACAATTGAAAGCGAGGCCTTAAAACGGGGGAGGGGCGGCTTATTGGGTCGAATACGGTACTTTTTGGAACTGATGGCCTTGTCTTTTCAAGCAACGATCTTGAATATTGAAGTTGTGGGTTCATTTTTTTTTCAATAAACAACTAAGGTTAAAAGTATGTAAAACACATGTACAGAAGTGAGTTTTATTCACCACAACTTGCGACACCTACCTGTAAAACAATAACGAAGATCTACCAATATGGTTAAATGTTTTCACTGTATACACATGGTCGTGCACGCGTCCATTGAGCGTGTAGCTGATAACCTGTCAATCGGCAGTCAAGCACCTTACGAAAACAGTCCCTATTAACAGAATTTGGTGATATTAACAATGTCATTATGGTTTTATTTTAATTATTTGTTCCGGGAATGTGATGGCGGATGGTTGTCAGCAGGTTTGGCGATATAACAGGTGTATTTGTATGGAGGGAAATCCGTTCATAATAAATTCATGGCGATAAGCGATAAATTCATGGCGATAAGGGGTAAAACGGGTGGCGATATGACAGGGTTTTACTGTATTTATTTACCTGTAAATCCTTACCTGACAAATTTACCATCTATATAAACCTAAACATCTACTGAACAAAATTGGTACATGCGTCTTTTATTGGAAATTGCAAGGAAAAAATGTTATTGAACATTGAATAAAGGTATTCATAATTACTGTATTACTTCAAATTAATTCAACAGTGATGTCCCTTGTATAGTAAGAGTATATAGTGCTTAAAAGGGCTGATCAAAACGATTCAAGAGTGCCGCCTAGCAATGTAAAAGTGCAAATCCCGAGAAGAGATACTCTATACTAGCCTGGAATGTCAACGAAATTGTTGACTACATCTCAAAGTGTCCAACATGCACAATCATTACAAGAAGTAACAAGAGATCTCAGAGGGATCTTGGCGCCCACCAAAGAATGATCTATATCTGAAAAAGGAAAGATGGATCTTTCCTCTACTTTTCAAACTTTTTCAAACATACTACATATAAAATTTGAGACAGATCCCTTCTGTACCTTTTGAGAAAAAGCGGTAACAAACTTCAACTATCAAAATCCAAGATGACTCCTTGGCTGCCATCTTGTTGATCAACCTGATCAAAATCACAATATGCACAACAAGGGCCCTAGGGGAACCTACATGTGAAATTTGGGAAAGATCCATTCAATACTTTCTGAGAAATAGCGATAACAAACTTTAAATATAAAAATCCAAGATGGCTGCCTGGCAGCAATTTTGTTGACCGATCCGTCCCAAAATGCAATATGCACAAATAGGTCCCTAGGGGAACCTACATATGAAATTTGAGACAGATCCCTTCAGTACTATCTGAGAAATAGCCATAACAAACTTTAACTATCACATCTTGTTCACCGATTGGTCCAAAAATGCAATATGCAAAACAAGGGCCCTAGGGGAACCTACATATTAAATTTGAGAAAGATTCCTTCAGCACTTTTTGAGAAATAGGGATATCAAACCTTAACTATCAAAATCCATCTTGTTTTTCCTATCAGCCTCAAAATCTGTATGGCTCAAAATCTGTATGGCACAAGTAGGGACCAAGGGTAACATCCATGTGAAGTTTGAACCAAATTCCTTCAATAGTTCTCAAGAAATATTGATAACAAACTTCAACTGCCAAAATCAAAGATGGCTGCCTTTTTCCGATCATCTTAAAAATCTGTATGGCACAACTTTGGACCAAGGGTAACCTCCATGTGAAGTTTGAACAAAATCCCTTCAGTAGTTCAAGAAATATCGATAACAAACTTCAACTGCCAAAATCAAAGATGGCTGCCTGGCGGCCATCTTGTTTTTCCGACCAGCCTCAAAATCTGTATGGCACAAATAGGGACCAAGGGGACCCTCCATGTGAAGTTTGAACAAAATCCCTGCAGCAGTTTTTAAGAAATAGTGATAACAAGCATTGTTTACGGACGGACGGCGGACCACGGACCACAGACGCAGGGCGATTTGAATAGCCCACCATCTGATGATGGTGGGCTAAAAAAAGTACCTCGCATTCCTCATGAGGTAGCAGGGAGAGTCTGGCATGGACTAATTCAAGTACGGATCTAGGGACTAACTCGTAGTAGTAGACTATTTCTCAAGATACACAGAAATAAGCCTGTTGGAAAACAAAACAACGCAAACTTAATAGTTCACTTAAAATCAATACTTGCCCATCACAAATTCCACAAATTATAATGTCGGACATGATACCGTTTAGCTACCGAGAGTTCAAGGAATTCGCAAAATCATGAGATATTGACCTTGTAACCTCCGGTCCAACTTAGCAAAATCAAACCGACTAAGTGAACTAAGTTAAGTAAAATCCTTGTTAGTTTTGCAACGCTCACTCCCAAGGTCGCTGAGAATTTGGGAGAACAATTCAAGAAACGGTTTTACTACGACCAAACAAGAGACCCAGAGGGCCTGTATCGCTCACCTGTTTTTAGTAATTATCAAAAAGACTCTTACAATTAGAAAAAAATAGCATTAATGTTGGTGGTGGAAAGAGGATATTAGAGTTGTCCCCTTCCTGTAGAGGAAGGAAGCACAGCACATTTCCTTCCTTGAACTTCCTTTTGGAAAAAAACGCGCGGCTGGATGAATCATTGAAATTATAAGATATTGGTTGGTTTGTTATTTCATAGAAAAGGTGGTGATACAAAAAATATTGATTTCAATTAACTTATTATCCCCCGCTTTCTTCGAAATGAGAGAAATTAATTTGGGTTTGTCCGTCTGTAACACTTCGTTTCCGTGCAATAACTGTAAACCAATTTTCAAACTTGATGACACAGTTAAATGCCTTAAAGGGTTCGGCCAAGTTCCATCGAAACTGTCGATGAACCTTATTTTGGTGGAGTTTATGCCCGTTTGAATTACTAAAAACGTCATTTTCTGCCATTTCCGTGCAATAAGTGTTACAAATGTAAACCAATTTTCATCAAACTTAGTAACAAGGTTGAATGCCTAAAGGACTCGGCCAAGTTCTATCACGACTTTCAACGGACCTATAGTGGAGTTATGGCCCTTTGCTCAAATTTAAAAAAAAAGTCAGTTCCTGCCCACTTCCGTACAATAACTAATAAATATTAACCGATTCTCTTCAAGCTGTGTTTATATTTTCATGTTTCAACCAAGCTTAAACCTAACCTCAATAATGTTTACCTACAATATGCCTTTAAAGCGAGGGATGGAAATTTCACAAATTTGCTTGTTTAGGTTATTATTTTATCATTTAAGCATTGTTGAGGGAATTTAAAGCTTTATCAAGTACGATGTTTACCATGTAGAATGGCTAGATATTTTCTGCCATGTTGGGCCTTTGGGCTATGCCGGATAAGGCACATGGTATGAAAGTTTTGGTCATTGGTTAACTTGAATGTTAATGTTAATTTGAAACCGCTATAATTAGAATGAATTACATTATTAGTAAGGCTATTACCTACGATATTTTACCATTTTATAATGGCTAGCGATTTTCTGCCATGTTCGGCCTTTGGGTCATGCTGGCTACGGCATGTGGTATGAAGATTTTGGTCATTTAGTAATTGAATTTCAGCTGACTTATTAATATCTGGATATAATTTATTTAGAAAGAATTTGATAAAAATATTGTGTTATGTGACATTTAATTTCTTTTTGAGCTGTGGCTAATCAGACATGGGGAGGACAAGGACGAGGCTCTCTACCAGCCTTTATGCAAGAAATGAACCAGCCCATCAACCAACCGTTAGGCCTACCCCTCAACCAGATCCTCAATCAACTCCTCAACCAGACTTTACATCATCAGGTACAATGGAGGTCTAACTGGACACCTCGGTCCAGCTCTCGCAAATGCAGGCAGTTCGGTCAGTGAGGAATCAACCCAGGGACACCTACTTCATACCCAGTATTCATAGTATTCTGGGCAGGCCACTGCCCCAAAATCATTATACTTTGACGTAGATTGGCAATTGGCAGCTAAGGATAAGAAAGCAAATAGAATCAACAACATAGCTGAGTGGACTGATGCATTCATCATCTATACCAGTATTAACTCGTCTGCCCATCCTGAACGGGTTCATGAATTGTTAAATTATATACAAACAATTAGGCTGGGGCGGGGAGATGTAATGGAATTGGATGGAAGACTTACGACGAGCGATTTCGTTTACGGCGGAGTTAAGACACTTGTAGCTTTCTAGGATTATCTTTGATAACACTTTGTCAGGACCATGACAGGATCATTTCATGCAAGTTTCAGCCAAATCTCGACAGTAGAACTTGAGAAGTTGTTCAAAATGTGTTTTAAAAATGGCGGCTGTGGTGGCCATCTTGGATTTTAGATCCTATCGAAAAATAACAAAACTTTGTTGGAACCATGTCAGGATCATTTCATGCAAGTTTCAGCCAAATTGCACCAGTAGAACTTTAGAAGAAGTTCAAATGTGTTTTCAAGATGGTGGCGGCCATCTTGGATTTCGGATCGACCATGATAACCCGATACCACAGATCAAGGATCAACAACCAGTACACAACGAGATCCTGGAACCATCTATTAGTGCCTCCCCAAGGAATACCCCTAAGGAAAACCAACCAGAGGTGACATTGTCTCAGAATGCTCCCATAGTAACACGATCAGGCAGGAGTGTGATCAAACCAGTGGAGTTGGATAAGTGACTTAGACTGACAATTTCTCTTAAAGAGAAACTCGCGTCGCGTGATTCCAAGTAGTTTCATGTGAATTATAATTTAGTTAAATTGATTGACTTTTTAAAGTGTTGCAGTGTTAAAGTTAAATTTGTATCAACAATCAACATCTGATATATACATATCAGCAGAGACAGTTTAATTGGACTCAAAACTTTACAGTTGGAATAATTATTAATAAGGATAACAGTACAAGAACTTGTTCTAAAACATAAAGAATTTGATAATATGTATACTATTTGAAAAGTGAAAATTTGACTCTTATATCAACTCATTCTAATCAGTAATTTGATAATTTAATTTCTTAAAGGAGAAAGGATGTAACAATATGCGTTTCGCTTTTGTAGATCTAAGATAAGTAAACATGTACTGCGCCTGCGCAGACTCTGTTCACTTCCAATACACATATGCTTGTTTAACTTGCAATGTCTGGAAGTCATTTATAGTCGATATCATCTTCAAGATGATCATGGACATGATACAATAGCAAGCTCCGGCAATCTCTGATGCTCAATTACAGATCATCGGAACAGACTTGACGAAAGCATTTTATCAAATTCAACTTGCGAAAGGGTTGATGAAATACTGTGGTGCCGTTAGCCTGAACTGCTTGCTATGGGCATGCCCGGCTCCAAGACCACTCTGGAGGAGTGTCCTGTACTAGATGACCTTGTACATAAATGGGCCGTCGCCAAAGTGGCTGATGACTTGTGGAGCAAGTTTGTTTGAGTTTTACGGCCCATCGACAACCAAGGTCATTTAGTCATGCATTTAGTCAATTCAAAGTCACATAAAGTCATGCATTAATATCAGGATAAAAGTTCAGGGTAAGAAAAAACAAGTAAGGACTAAAACACAGATTGTAAACGTTTATTTGATAAAAAAAAGGTTTGCATGGGATAAAATAAATTTGGCTAAAACACATGAGAAAACTCATGCACAATGTTGATGAAACGATGAAATGTTGAGTTGATACAATGTATGATGAGAAAACGTTCATATTTTGCTTAAAATACCGATCTCTTTGAGATAATTAAAAATACGATTATGTCTCACGGCATGAAACAAAGTGTACATGTCGGAGACATCGTAGTATTTATCTTGTATGTGTTTAAAATCAATACAATGCAATAAAATATGCTCCACTGTGAGAGGAGAATCACATGCATGGCATGTAGGAGGATCCTCCCCTCTCAATAGATAGGAATGTGTAAAATATGTGTGTGTCCAGTTCGGAGCCGAGAGAGAACAACTTCCTCTCTGCGGTCTCTCCGACTGGGACAGTTTAGGATTAAGTGTAGGTTGAATTTTAAACAGTTTATTGTTTGTTTCGGTAGACCACCTTTGGTGCCAATGGTGTTTGATGGCTGACTGAATTGAAGGTTTGATGTCGGTGTATGGTAGTTTCAAATATGTTTGTGCTAGGCGAAGAGCAGTCTTAGCTGCTTTATCAGCCTGTTCATTCCCCTTTATACCCACATGACTGGGAATCCAGAGATAAGTAATTTGAGTTTTAGAAGATAATTGAAATATTCGGGTTAAAAGATTTTGGATAAGAGTATTTCTAGGGCTTCTTGATTTCAAAGCCTGAAGAACCGAAAGAGAGTCTGAACAGATGATTACCTTTTCAATGCGGTGTTCTTCGATATGGTTAAGCGCCAGACCGATAGCACATGCTTCCACAGAGAAAATGGAGGCAACATCCGGGAGTCGGATAGAGGAGCAGTGATTAGATGTACAGCATGCTGCCGAAACATTATCACTATCTTTGGAGCAAATTTAGTTAATGAGCTACTTTCAACCTGGAAGACTGCGTTAGCCTAAACGCCATGTTGAATTCTGGCTTGCGTTAATCCACTACAAAAACCGTCCTAGCTACACAACAGAGCAAAAATTTGATTTCATAGCTTCTTTAAGTAGTATGTCCATCCTGGTTTCCGAGAATTGGTCTAAGTTACCGTTGCCATTTATCCCAGCTCAAACAGTCGATCGCGGTCGACTCCAGGACGTCACGGACATCAGCTCAGCTGACGGAGCATGTCGGTAGAGGCGAAGATTTCCATGCCGGAGACCCGGGTTCGATTCCTGGTTGGTGCACTCGACTGGAATGTGTATTTTCTCTATTCTTCTTGCTTGTTTGCTTGATCAATCAACGTCCTATCAACAGCTATGGTCATGTAAGGACGGCCTCCCATGTATGTGGTGTGTTGCGTGTATGGTGTGCAAGGTGCATGTTTTGGGAGACTGCGGTATATTCATGTTGTGTCTTCTTGTATAGTGGAACTGTTGCCCTTTTTATAGTGCTATATCACTGAAGCATGCCGTCGAAGACACCTCTATTCTTCTACATTGTCATTTGTGCAATCTGATTAAAATACAGATCCTTATTATCACTACGTTGGATAAGAGGATCTGAGAACATCCCATTAGGGGTCACGTCAAGACGACCTTTTGAAATGGCCAATCAAATTGGCACTGCCAGAATCTTGACTGGGGACGAAATAGTTTGAAAAAGCTGTCCAAATTATTTTCGTGTATGTAATCATCTCGCCCCAAGTGCACAACAAAGCTAATTGTATATGTATACTGGGTCGAAAAGACGTTTTCAATTGATGTTGTAAGGTGTAGAAAACTGAATTTGCTCTGAAACACACGTGGTATAAAGGTCATCTGGACGTGACCCCCTATGGAATATTATTGTCAGATCCTCTATTGAACGGAGTGGTAGTAAATTCACGGAACATCGGTTATCCACATGTTCGTCCAATATTATGTGGGCCAATTCGACCCAAACGATTTAGTCATTTCGGCACATTTCTAAACCCTAGTGGTGCTGAATATTGTTCTGTATAGAGATACCCCCAGTGCTGAAACAATCTGATTGAAATACAGATCCTTATAACCACTTAGTTCAATATAGGATCTGACAATATTCCATACGGGGTCACGTTCGGATGACCTTTTACCACGTGTAATCCAGATCAAATACATTTTCTACACATTTCTACGTCAATTGTTAACGCCATTTCGTCCCAGTTAGCATATACATTTAGCAATATAGGTCACTTTGAGCGAGATGACTACTTACACGAAAATAATTCGGACAGCTTTTTCAAACTAGTTCGTCCCCAGTCAAGATTCTGGCAGTGCCAATTTGATTGGCCATTTCCAAAGGTCATCCTGACGTGAACCCTAATGGGATGTTGTCAGATCCTCGTATCATAAGTATCTGCATTTTAATCAGATTGGTGCTGAAATTGTTTAATTTTTTTTTTAAATCAATATTTTTTGTTTAATTGTCCTAAGGAATGTGATGCAAGTCCTAAATGTTATTTTATGATCGACATTTGCATAAAACTTAATATTTTCATACAATTAGTAAGCAGTATGTGTTATGGATACTCTCAAATTGTGTGTCATAATTTCCATATATAAAACTGTCTTAGTTTTCAACATAATTTGCAAACATTCTGAATTTGAATGATTATTATATCCATTGGTTAAAAGAGTGAAATGTAGATATAGTGATGTATTGGACAGTTTATCTTAGTATTCAGGCCAAGTTCCCAGCATATATAATGGAGTAGGGGAGATAACTCTGTATGCTGAAAGTAATCTTCGTATCCTAGAGGTTCCACAACTCCGTAAAACAATATGTAACAAAATCCCAGGACTTTAAGTCTAATTAATCAGTTGTGCAATATAATGTAAAGAAATGGTGAAACCTATCTACACTGATGAAACTGATGAAAAGCAGATTGTTGGCGTTTATAGGCCAAGATGTAATCTGACTTAGTGTGGTACAACTGATACACATTGGAAGATGGCACTGATAGCTAGGAAGTCTCACGCCCTGTTCTTTTTGGGAGAGGGATGCCTGGATTTGAAGATCTGAATATGTCTGCTTCACCTGGTCCACACACAACACACTGTCTTCGTCTATGACTTCTCTTACTTGTTGATGGCAAATGAGTAATAAAATGTCCCCCTTATAACCTCTGGAGGTTCTCTACTGACTTGGCCTTTCTTCCTTTCTGGATATTACTTCATACCTGTTTTTAACTCGATGTTATTCAAGTAAAAAATGTATGTTATTAATATATTCAGCAAAAGCTACTGTATTGTGTACCATTATATAATGTTTTGAATATATGAATTGAAAATGAAAATAAATGTTCTTGAATAGTGAAAGTGATGTACATCTTTGAACTGAATACAACAAGATGATGATACAATTCATCAGTTTACCTTCATGTGTTGTAGTCAGGAGACAGACATCCTTCTTATCTGCATATTTCATAGCAACTAATGTGCCATTGTTGACAACAAATATTTCCGCATTAGCAGGCTTTGATGATTTCAAACTATGTGGAATTCCACGACGGTTACTTCTCACGGTTCCAAAGGCAAGTGTTGCGTTGAGATACAAGTTATAAATCAAGTGAGGGGAACTAAAGTAATTATCCATATACAAATGTAACCTTTGTTCAAATAGGGACCGACGAGGCGCATCACCAAGTCGTACATAATTCTGAACGAACTTTGTAGAGCCAGTTGTCCTAGACATCTTTATAGACATTTTTAAAGACATCTTTATAGGGTTTTCTGATTTTTGCAACAGTGAATAACCTTGCTGACCACGATGAAGGGCCTCAGAGTTGTCTGTCAGATGCAAGAAAGACATAATAGCTAGAAATCTGTCTCACGGCATTACTTCACCAAAAAATGGTGTACTAATCACTGCGTCAGTTGACCAGTGATCATGTAGGCTGGCTTGTTTAACAAGTCCCATTGCTATGGTCATGCCGAAGAACACTTTCATTTCTGCAACTGACACTGGAGTCCATTTTCTGAGTTTGTTTGTTTGTTTGTTTGTTTGATTTATTAATGTCCTATTAACAGCTATGGTCATGTTAGGACGGCCTCCCATGTATGCGGTGTGTTGCATGTATGTTGTGCGAGGTGAGTGTACTGGGAGACTGCGGTATGTTTGTGTTGTGTCCTCTTGTATAGTGGAACTGTTGCCCTTTTTATAGTGCTATATCACTGAAGCATGCCGCCGAAGACACCAAGCAACACACCCCACCCGGTCACATTAAACTGACAACGGGCGAACCAGTCGTCCCACTCCCGGTATGCTGAACGCTAAGCAGGAGCAGAAACTACCACTTTTATAGACTTTGGTGTGTCTAGGCCAGGGGACAGAACCCAGAGCCTTCCTCACAGGGGCGAACGCTCAACTCAAGGCCAAAAGTGAGGCGGTGCCAAGGGAGGCATTAGGAAAGATAAAGTCAGTTAGGAAGAAGAGAAAAGATAAGATCCTAAATTTAGTCGCCTTTTACGATCATGCAATAGGGGCAGCAGGTACAATTCTAACGCCCTACCTGCAGGGCCAGTCTTGAATGCAGTGAAAGATTTGGATGATTTTGGAAATATTGTGTAGCATACCTATTTGTCTCTGTTGAATATCTTCAACAACATCAGGACTGACAATACTTTCAAAATATTTCAAATAACTGAAGTCAGTTAGGTCATGGTTTTGTAAATGCAATGCATCCTGAATTCCAGCCTTACCAGTAAAAGTGAAAGTAGATGCAATGTTGGACCCTTGATGCCAAATTTCTTCCGAAAACAATGTCATGATCATCTGTTTCTGATTCACAATCATCATCGATCTATTAGACCGGGGACATTTGACCAGTTTTTCACACAAAGGGAATTTCCAGTAGGGGATTCCCATGTTACCGAATATAGACTAGCAGTCTGATAGGGCCGGTGTGATATGCATCGTGTTCTGTAATCACAAAAAGTAGTCAATCCAAATTAAATAGATTTGATAATTACTTACTTGCCAAGAAAAATACTCGTGTCTGTCCAAAAATGACCAAATCAGTCAGTGTTTGCCAGAGGACCTGTCAGATAAACATGGGCTTCGGAGTTTTTTACCGCGCATAAAGAGTTGCATTTCCGGTGACGTAATGTCACACTAAAAATATCTAATATCCTGCCGAATCTGTGCTTTCCAGTAAGTTCTTGTTTGTTGCAGCCAAACGACTCGGAGTTTGATTTTCGTTTTTGCAATACAAGGAAATAAAAATGCTAACGTTTTAACTTGTATCAATTGCATTTTCATATCTATTTTATTCCACACAAAAAATATCGATCACAAATGGGGATTGCCATTTTTTACTGAGGAACGTCAAATGGCGGGTTTAGCACTCGACCAGTAGAACGCCAAATGGCGGGAATAGCACCACTAGGGTTAAGTCACTTTACTCTCGTAGGCTTGTCTCACGAGCTGTCTGATCTAGCTGGTGATATTTATTAAAGAAGAGTTTAACGTACCGTCACATAATCGTTTCTGGGTACTCTTGTATAGTAGAAAGTCAGCAAAAAACACTGAAGGCTGCCCTTTGGGGAGACTGCACTAACGTCCTCTTCTCTGGAGTAACCACTACAGACCACAGGCCGACGCTGCCAACTCTATGGGCTTTTATAAAATGGTAGTTTCTGCTTCTGCTTAGCGCAAATACCTCCATGGAGAGAAGAAAGGCTACGCCTATAGCAACTGGCGACCAACGTACTGTCCCAACTACTAGACAGCTAACAACCTGCCGACATCTACAGCATAGACGAGACAGGGCTTTACCCGATGGTACCCTAGAAGCGAAGTCTGAGAATGTGTCAGGTAGTAAGAAGGCCAAGGACAGGATCACTGCCCTAGTTGCCACCAATATGGACGGTTGCAACAAACCCAAGCTAATTATTGGTAAGAGTCTACGACCATGCTGCCTTTGAGGAAAGACTGTCAGTGTTCCCGATCACACAGAATTCTGCGTGATTCAAGCATAGTGAACACCTTTGCACGCGTAATATTTTCCATGTAAGCGTGCATGCACGCACAAGTTTCGCCTGTATATTTAGTGGTTTTCTACGATGTTTTCAGTCGATCATATTACTTAACAAAAACAAAGTGTAGGTCAAAATGTAATTGCTATACTAGCCGTCAATTACTAAGTGGAAGTCTCTTCTGTTTACAACGACATCAGCGCACCTAGCGGGAAATTATCGTTACCGCCTTTTGATAAAACCCGAGACCATTCACTCGACTTTCGGTATTCTCTGGCCCATACCCAACATACATATATACAATCACAATCCTGAGTGACAGCAAAAAGCAGCCCCTGTGAGGAAGGCTCTGGGTTCTGTCCCCTGGCTGAGACACACCAAAGTCTATAAAAGTGGTAGTTTCTGCTCCTGCTTAGCGCACAGCAAACAGGGAGTGGGACGACTGGTTCGCCCGTTGTCAGTATAATGTGATCGGTTGGGGTGTGTTGCTTGGTGTCTTCGGCGGCATGCTTCAGTGATATAGCACTATAAAAAGGGCAATAGTTCCACTATACAAGAAGACATAACATGAATTTACCGCAGTCTCCCAAAACATGCACCTCGCACAACATACAGGCAACACACCACATACATGGGAGGCCGTCCTTACATGACCATAGCTGTTAATAGGACGTTAATTAATCAAACAAACAAACAAACAAAAAAAAGCAGCAGATGATATTTGGATATCTGTCGTCAGCTACGAAACGGACTAGCGATGAAAAAGTTGAAAGGTAAGACAAAACAGACCCCCCCCTTCTTCAGTCCAAGATGATGTTGGCCCATCGGTACCCAAAAGGAAGAAAAACTTTCAGAAAAGTTGGCTAAATGAATTCTCGTGGCTACGTTGCGATGATGAATCTAAGAGCATGTATTGTTCAACGTGACAATCGTCGCTTAAATTAGGTCGCGAATCAAAGGCCCCATTTATAATTGGCTGTAAAAACTTTCAAAGATCTGCTCTTATAAGACATCAGAATACCAAAGACCATCTCATTTTATGTCTGCTGCAAAATCTATTGTCTCACATTGTTATGGCAGCAGAGAATATAGCTGACATGAAATTCCTTAGCCTCGTGGACTTGCAGGTATTAATAAATATACTAGAAAATATTTTGAAAACAATTAATTTTCCTGTTAATTATTGATGGCTTGTGTGTACAGTGTTTTTCTCAATTTTAATTATTTCAAATTTAATTTTGATTTTTTATATTTGTTAATTTTAATAAAGGTATTTGTACATTAACATATATTTTTTTATCAAATAAACGTTTACAATCTGTGTTTTAATCCTTACTTGCCTTTTCTTACCCTGATCTTATATCCTGATATTAATGCCTGACTTTAACAAGGATGGAAGATACTGCTGCTGGTGAACAACTGCGCTACCCACCTCTCGACACTTGCCAACTCATTTACCCACATCAAACTCACCTTTCTGTCCCCGAACACCACTTCTATCATTCAGCCATGTGACCAAGGAATCATTCGGAACCTCAAACTCCACTACCAACTTGATCGACAAGGAGACCTCCACCCCAATGACCCTGCATGGAATGTAAACGTCCCAGACGAAGTCACGAACTCTGTACAAAGGCGATTGTCTTCCCTTTAAAAGGACCCCAAAAAGGTTTTATCAAGTGGGTTGAGATATTGTGTGGTGTGTGGATGGATTGCAAAGAGCACAATGCCATTTTCCCTTGCAAGTTGTATCGGTCCAAGTGTTTCATGACTGCTATGACTGTCAAGAACGATTAATTGGAGTCTCTCTTTTCCACAAAACTTGAGGAACACCCAACGTAGCTTTTTCCTGTAATGTGTACAAATCAACTGCAAACATGCAATAAGATCGGTTGGATCAAGAGCATTTTCGTAGTCCTCCACTTGTCTCTCTGTTTCTCGTTGTTTAACTGACTTTGCAATTACCCCTTTCCATGGCGTCCAAACTGGCAATATCATAGTTTTTCTCCAAACGGATGAAATTCAAAAAAATTCCTGAATGACGAAAGATAGCTCTTAACCGCCCCTGGCTGATGTTCATTCTGACAATGGTTCAGTCATGAACCCCTAACCAATTTTGGATCTAGAAAGGACTCAATACTGAAGGATGGGTCAATCTTGTCCAATAACTTTTAACTTTGTGCACATGTTGTTTTGCCACATCGTCTTTCGTTTGTTGTTTTCTGGCCTCTCTAGCCACTTCAAATATTCATCCATAATATTAGAAAGGTTTTAGCTGGGTTGTGGATAGAAACTGTCCTTAGATTCCGATTTGGTTTTCTTATGAAGCACCATAAGATGTTCTAACCTCAAAACCATCCTTGGACAATCTGGCTCTGGACATGCAGTGTATGTTCAATTAACTCGATTTGCCTTAGATTGCTTAGTTTCATTGATAATGTCGTAGCAGGAAAGGTCGTGCACAGTTCTCAGGTGTCGCGGTAGCCCTTACAGACTTTTCAGTTAGGCCTTTTACAATGACAACTTTTTCTCCAGTCCTCATTCTGATTAAAATAGATATCTGACAATATCCCGTAGGGATGACCTTTATACCACGTGGTCATATGAGATACATTTTCTACACCTTGTCACGTCCAGTGTAAACGATAGTTCGTCACAGAATACAGATACTATTAGCTTTATTGCACTCTTTGGGCGAGATGACTACGATAACGAAAATAATTCTGATAGCTTTTCGAACTATTTCGTCCCTGAAATTCACTGACAAAATTTTGCAAGTAGAATTTCCAAAGGTCACCTGCACATGACCCCTAATGGGATTTTCTCAGATCCTCTTATCAAACGTAGTGATAATAAGGATTTGTATTTTAATCAGATTGCTCCAGTCCTAGAAACGTGAGCATTTTACTTAAATCATCAAAGTATTTCCAAGTGACTTCGGTATTACGTTTGTACGGTATATACGCCGATTCCAGGATACAAGGAACTCTTCTAGGTAGGAGGTAAAAACGTTGATTTGGTCATGTGACCGCGAAAAATTTATGGCACATTTTTAGCTCACCTGGCCCGAAGGGAAGGGCCGGTGAGCTTATGTCATGGCGCGGCGTCCGTCGTCCGTCCGTCCGTCAACATTTCCTTTAAATCGCTACTAGTCATAGAGTTCTGCGTGGATTGTAACCAAATTTGGCCACAAGCATCCTTGGGGGAGGGGGAACAGAACTTGTATATATTTTGGCTCTTACCCCCCGGGGGCAGGAGGGGCAGGGCCCAATAGGGGAAATAGAGGTAAATCCTTTAAATCGCTACTTGTCCTAGAGTTCTGCATGGAATGTAACCAAATTTGGCCACAAACATCCTTGGGGGAGGGGGAACAGAACTTGTATAAATTTTGGCTCTGACCCCCCGGGGGCAGGAGGGGCGGGGCCCAATAGGGAAAATAGAGGTAAATTCTTTAAATCGCTACTTGTCCTAGAGTTCTGCATGGATTGTAACCAAAATTAGCCACAAACATCCCTGGGAGAGGGGAAACAGAACTTGTATAAATTTTGGCTATGACCCCCCGGAGGCAGGAGGGGCGGGGCCTAATAGGGGAAATAGAGGTAAATTCTTTAAATCGCTACTTGTTCTAGAGTTCTGCATGGATTGTAACCAAATATGGCCATAAACATCCTTGGGGGTAGGAGAACAGAACTTGTATAAATTTTGGCTCTGATCCCCCAGGGGCAGGAGGGGCGGGGCCTAATAGGGGAAATAGAGGTAAATCCTTTAAATCGCTACTTGTCCTAGAGTTCTGCATGGATTGTAACCAAATTTGGCCACAAACATCCTTGGGGGAGGGGGAACAGAACTTGTATAAATTTTGGCTCTGACCCCCCCCCCCCCCCCCCGGGGGCAGGAGGGGCGGGGCCCAATAGGGGAAATAGAGGTAAATCCTTTAAATCGCTACTTGTCCTAGAGTTCTGCATGGAATGTAACCAAATTTGGCCACAAACATCCTTGGGGGAGGGGGAACAGAACTTGTATAAATTTTGGCTCTGACCCCCCGGGGGCAGGAGGGGCGGGGCCCAATAGGGGAAATAGAGGTAAATTCTTTAAATCGCTACTTGTCCTAGAGTTCTGCATTGATTGTAACCAAAATTAACCACAAACATCCTTGGGAGAGGGGGAACAGAACTTGTATAAATTTTGGCTCTGACCCCCCGGGGGCAGGAGGGGCGGGGCCTAATAGGGGAAATAGAGGTAAATTCTTTAAATCGCTACTTGTTCTAGAGTTCTGCATGGATTGTAACCAAATTTGGCCATACACATCCTTGGGGGTAGGAGAACAGAACTTGTAAAAATTTTGGCTCTGACCCCCCGGGGGCAGGAGGGGCGGGGCCTAATAGGGGAAATAGAGGTTAATTCTTTAAATCGCTACTTGTTCTAGAGTTCTACATGAATCGTAACCAAATTTGGCCACAAACATCCTTTTTGGAAGCGGAACAGAACTTGTATAAATTTTGGCTCTGACCCCCCGGGGGCTGGAGGGGTGGGGCCCAATAGGGGAAATAGAGGTAAATCCTTTAAATTGCTACTAGTCATAGAGTTCTGCATGGAATGTAACCAAATTTGGCCAGAAATATCCTTGGGAGAATAAGAACTTGAGTTTGTATAAATTTTGGCACTGGTCCCGGGGGGCAGGAGGGGCGGGGCCCAATAGGGGAATTATAGGAAAATCCTATAAATCGATACTTGTCCTAGAGTTCTCCATGGATTGTAACCAAATTTGGCCACAAACATCCTTGGGGGAAGGGGAACAGAACTTGTATAAATTTTGGCTCTGATCCCCCGGGGGCAGGAGGGGCGGGACCCAATAGGGGAAATAGAGGTAAATCCTTTAAATCGCTACTAGTCATCGAGTTCTGCACGTATTGTAACCAAATTTGGCCACAAACATCCTTGGGGGAAGGGAAAGAGAACTTGTATTAATTTTGGCTCTGATCCCCCGGGGCCAGGAGGGGCGAGGCCCAATAGGGGAAATAGAGGTAAATCCTATAAATCACTACTTGTCCTAGAGTTTTGCTTGGATTGTGACCAAATTTGGCCATAAACATCCTTGGGGGAAGGAGAACAGCACTTTGGCTCTGACCCCCTGGGGGCAGGAGGGGTGGGGCCCAATAGGGGATTTAGAGGTAAATATTAAAATTCCTTTACGAAAGAAACAATGAACCTGTATTCAGAACATTACTTGGCATTTCAAACCAGGTGAGCGATACAGGCCCTCTGGGCCTCTTGTTATTCATACTTATAGGCAGAGAATACCAATGTCCGAGTAAAGGTCTTTGTCGGTAATACTTGTTTGATAACGGAACTAAGATAAATTGCTATGATTTGTGTTTATTATTTGTTGATTTTTGGAAAAAAATAACGAGGTAAGCTATGAAATATTTGTGAGTGAGACGTCAGATATCGCTGATTTCCAACTGCTATGCGACAGCTCCATTTGATGCTGTAAAATACATGTCATTTCCTTCCTAAGTCAAGATGATTTAGGAACATTTGTCCTTCACCCAAACATGTTACATGTACAATATCAGGTCTCTAGTCCTCTTAGTTATTCACAAGAAGTCGTTTAAAGATTTTAGTCTATTTGACTCATGTGACCATGAAGCTAGTCCAAGGTCATTTATTTGAACAAACTCGGTAGTCGTTTAAGCTATCATTCTACAGTCCCAATATCAGATTCCTATGCCTCTTAATTATTCACAATAGGTCGTTTATAGGTTTTAGCCTATTTGTCCCTTGTAACCTTAAATGAACTTGGTAGTCTTTCATGCCAGCATACTACAGGCCTTATATCAGGTATCTAGGTATCTTAGTTATTCACAAGAAATCGTTAGAAGATTTAGCCTTTTTGAATTCTGTGACCTTGAATGAAGGTCAAGGTAACTCATTTCCGCAAACTTGGTGGTCCATCATTCCAGCATTCTACATGCCTAATATCAGTTTCTTGGGCCTTTCGGATATTGAGAAGAATTCGTTTCAATGAAAAGTTTATACGGATGACGAAATGCGAACAGCGCATGACAATGGACAAAGCATAGTGACTATAGGTCATCCTGACCCTTCGGGTAAGATGACCTTATGACATTAAAATGAACTAACGATGAAAACGCGGTCCTGCAGGTAGGGTGTTAAAATTGTACTTACTGCCTCTTGTGCAAAATCATAAAAGACGACTAAATTTAGGATCGTATCATAGCATCTCGTCTTCCTAACTTAAATTATTATTTATACTTCCTAACGTCTTCCTTGACACCGCCTCACGTTTGGCCTTCGGTTGAGAGCTCGCTCCTGTGAGGTAGGCTCTGGGTTCTGTCACCTGGCCAAGACACACGTTACACCCTGCTTAGCGCTCAGCATTAAGGGAGTAGGACGACTGGTTCGCCTGTTGTCAGTATACTGTGACTGGGTGGGAATGTGTTGCTTATACCCCTGCAAGGATTTCTAGAACTGCTCCAGAACGGTTCTGAAAGAGTTCTAGAACTATTCTAGAATTATTCTAAAGGAATAATACATTTTTTCTACAACGTTAAATGAGACTTTTCTAGAACAATTCTTGAGCTATTCTTGAATTGAAAACTGGAGGAGTTCTAGGACAGTTCTAGAACTGTTCTAGTATTATTCTAAAGGAATTCTACAATCGTCCTACAACGTTTTCTAGAACGATGCTCTAGAACTGTTCTAGAACAGTGTACTAGAATTGTTCTAGAACAGTGTTTTAGAAATTGTTCTAGAGTAATGCTCTAGAGTAATGTTCTAGAACAATTCTAGAAATATTCTGGAATTGAAAACTGGAGCAGGTCTCATTTAACATTGTAGAACCGTTCTGGAACAGTTGTAGAACAGTTCAAGAACTTTTTAAAGCGTTTCATTAGATAATCTAGAAAGCATGCACTTTCATGAAGGATATTGGATGAGAAAAAGCATGAGTTTATGATGATAACTTTAAGGTTTGGTTGAAATACGCAACTCATCATCACATTCTACTCTTGCAGTAATTTACACTATTTGACAGTGTACTCTCAGTACTTTGATATTTGTGTTCTTCGGGTAATGCACTGGATTTTGCCCTCTCATGTAGAGATAAATTGATATCAGGTGTTTGAATGAGCCATGGTGGTACATCCGATATGGTGTACTCGTCAATGGTGTCGAAATTTATATTTAGTTCCTGCAAAAACTCTGAAATTCTGATGCCAAATGTTGGTATGAGCTTTTGATTTTGTCTGAATATGTCCTGGTGTTGTGGATTAAATACAAGATTGAATGCGGGGTTTTTGGGATTGGATTTCAGTTGGGCAGCATATTGTAAGGATAATTTCTTTCGTCGATCGTCTAGAGATGGCTCATTAGCTTCCACATGGAGACTCTTCACAGGTGTTGTTCGAAAAGCTCCAAGTGATAGCTGTTAATAGGACGTTAATTAATCAAACAAACAAACAAAAGCGAGACGCAGTCCCTGATTCTGTATAGGGTCAAGCATCTGTAGATAGGAGCTGCGAGCCGATCCATAGACAATAGAGCCGTAGTCAAGTTTTGATCTAATAAGTGCCCGATAGATACGTAGAAGCATTTCACGGTCTGCACCCCAATCAGAATGGGAAAGAACTTGTAGAATGTTCAGCGCCTTCGAGCACTTATCCTTCAGATGTTTGATATGTGGAACAAAGGCGCAGAGCCGCAGAGAGGAAGTTGTTCTCTCTCGGCTCCGAACTGGACACACATATTTTACCCATTCCTATCTATTGAGAGGGGAGGATCCTCCCACATGCCATGCATGTGATTCTCCTCTCTCAGTGGAGCATATTTTAGTGCACTGTATTGATTTTAAGCACATACGAGATAAGCAATACGATGTCTCCGACATGTACTCTTTGTTTCATGCCGTGAGACATAATCGTATTTTTAATTATCTCAAAGAAATCGGTATTTTAGATAAAATATGAACGTTTTTTCTCATCATAATATCATCGTATCAACTCAACATTTCATCGTTTCATCAACATTTTGCACGAGTTTTCTCGTGTGTTTTAGCCCAAACTATTTTATCCCATGCAAACCTTTTTTATCAAATACACGTTTACAATCTGTGTTTTAATCCTTACTTGTTTTTTTTTACCCTGATCTTTTATCCTGATAATAATGCTTGACTTGTAGTTTGGCCCTAAATGACCTTAGTTGTCGATGGGCCGTAAAACTCAAACAAACAAAAAAAACAAGTCAAGAGTACACACAATTATTCAACACAAGGAAAAACAATAGTATCATACAACAATCAATTATCTTTACAAAGTTCATACACGAACATCAACTGGTACTGCACTTGACGCGTTACTGCTCCAAATGTCACATACATGTATAATTACAGATCACAGAAACCACAGTATCCACAGGAATATAATTTAACACAGAAAGGAAAGGAGAAATAAATGAAGTCCGCCCTAATTATATTCTAAGCTAAAACGCATAACGCCTATAACGTCCTATTCTAGAAAGAATTGTCCCATAATCTCAGGCACCACAACTGGTCTAGGGGTGTGATCCTGCCCCCTTCCCATAACTGAAGTAGTAACCTGCACAGCATTATCACTGAACATGACGGACACCTCCTCGTCCCGTGACTGATGAATTGAGAAGAGCTCCTGTTGGGGATCCGGAACAACTATGGATGCACGCCTCCTACGAGCTGCTTCCTGCCTAAATCGGTTGGCCCGAGTCGACACCTCAGCCACAGGAAGTTGAGCTTCCCCTGGCGAGATGTATTTACTATTTTCCTCAAGGGAACTCTTGGTGACTCCGACCCTGGCCTTAGCCACATCCACTGGCAGATGGTGCGAATGAGTCAGGTGCCTCATTAATTGCTGCCTGTTTATGAATTTCTTTACACAGGTTCCCTGGACACACGTAAACTTTTTGATAAACTCATGGTGAATCTGAACCCAGTGTTGCACCAGATGCTTATACCTGGTGTATTCTCTGGAACCACATGCGGTGACGGGACAGGGCATCCCGACATCTTGCCATGTTGGTCTTAAATCCCTATCAAGGGCTTGAAGCTCCCTAGACTCCACATCGATATCGAGTACATCCATATCTACTCAGATAAAAAGTTTATATTTTCATTAGACATATATCAGATGATTAAATATCAGTTAGTATATAATATAAATATATATATATATATATATGTGCGCACTATAATATATACCGAGTGATAATTACTCAAACTTAGCTTACTCAATAGCCTATTATTCCGACATGTGCATATAATTTTTATGAACTATTCTTAAGTTAACAGAACATGTTATGAAATTAGCTGTTTGTACCAACACGTAATAATCCATCTATCTATTATTTTTTTTAAAGAACAGAGAGAAGAATGGAAGAGAAAAAGAAAAAGCTAGTAGAAGTTATCCTGTGGAACCGGGCTCCTGTGATTTTACGGTGAAAATATTTTCTTGGGGACTACCACTCGACCTGCCCGAGTTTTAACTTGGGTTTTTACTGGAGATTCTACACTTCCTGTTTGTGGTACCGACTTCCCCAGTTCCACTTCAGGCTCTGAATCAGATGAACAAACAGTGTTCTCTTCCATCCATGCCTTCGGAACACCTACCCCTTGATAAGGTTTTAAATGGTCTACATGGACGCTTACAGATCTACCCCTAGGTTCCTTTTTTACCTCATATGTGACTTTAGAAATGACCTTGACGACCTTTTAAGGTCCTGTCCAACCTTGACCTAATTTACATGCTAAGGCCGGAGGGTACCACCTCCATACAAACTCACCTACAGAGTAAGTCCTAGGTTTTAGCCCACAATCATAATGTCTCACCTGGCGAGCAGCCGCTTCACCAAGATAATTATATGCATAGCCAAATGCATTCCCCATGGCCTTCCTAAGCCATTCGACATATATCTGTGGACAATTTTCCTCTTGAGACAGTGGGGGAACACCCATCATAACATCTAACGGGCAGTTAGTTTCCCTCCCAAACATCATCAAATTCGGACTACAACCTGTACTACTCTGCCTAGTAGCCCTATATGCCATTAACATGTATGGTAAATGTTCATCCCAATCATCATAATGCTCATTAACAAAAGATGATAGCATTTGTATCAATGTGCGGTTAAATCTCTCGACTAAACCATCCGATTGGGGCCTATAAGGGGTAGTTCTGGTTTTAGAAATTCCTAATTTCTCACATAAAACACTGAATAATTCTCCCTCAAATTCTGCACTTCTGTCAGTATGAATCTGTGCAGGCACCCCATATCTACTTATGAATTCCGTACACAATTTGTCTGCTACTGTCATTGCTGTATGATCAGAAACCGCATAAGCTTCCGTCCACTTAGTGAAATAATCACACACTACAATGATATGTTTGTTTCCAAACTCTGTTACAGGAATTCCACTCAAGATATCTATGGCTATCCTATCTAATGGTCTTGCTACCTGAGTGATTGAAGAGTGTAAAGGTGACTTCCCCAACCCTGGACCAGTTTTCTCTCCTTGCACACTGATCACATTGTCTACACCATCTCCTGAAATCTTCTGATAACCCAGGCCAGAAAAATCTTTTCTTTACTAGATCTGTGGTTTTGTCCCTGCCTAAGTGACCTGATGTTCTGGTCTTATGTAACTAAGTGAAAATCTCCTCCCTCAGTACTCGTGGGGCTACTATCTGGTAAGTTACCTCCCCTGTTGGATCAACTCTACCCGACAAATATAACATACCATCCTCCAAGAGCACAAGCTCCTCCCAGGATTGGCAATAAACCCTAACTTCATATGGAAAAGAGTGGACTTGCTTTAACTGATATCGTTCAATTTTTTAACTCATAATTTCTCAAAATATCCTTCCTAGACGTTTTGTACCGGGTTTCATTCTCATAGATAGACTAGCATGCCTGGTCACGAAATAGACATACCATCAGTCATTACATTCTTACCTGGAAAATTTTATAGCTGAAATTCGTGAGAGAAAAAAAACAGACCAATCACATATCTGCAGTGACATTGACGCTTATTTCATAGGCAGTGTCAACCACAGTGTATAGTTGTTAAATTATTTTTCTGTACACCAAAAGACCAAACTACTTGTCTCATCTATTGTCACAAAACAGGTTTTCAGTTTTGCTATGCAATGTTCTTAGGGTAGATATATAGACAGTAATAGTGACCACTGCAGAGTGCAGTATACATAAAGTATAAGATTTTAAAACATTTTGTGACCCTCAGGTACAATATCTTTTTCCCTTCATATCCACACATGTAAATGTGTTAAAAAACTTAAAAACCTTTTCCCTAGTAAGTAAAGAATATCCCAGTAAATTATAGGATAAAGATATATATTACCTCACCAGAAGAGCAGATATCTCTGTCCATGTTAAAGAGAATTATCTGTCATCCCACAGCATCAAATTCGATTAGCTTAAATCTTTCAAAGTGTAATTCTAAATGAATGAATCTTTGCCTTGATTTTAGACTTTTTAAGCAATTTGCACAAAAAGTTAATTTAAACCTTTTGAATTTTTAGATCACCTGAGACAAACTGACCTATTCTAATCGCCTTTTTTTCTGTAAACAAGGTATTTGTTTTACTTCTCTAAAACTGCTGAAGTTCATTCACTGACATTTTGCACAAACTTTCAAATGCATAAGGCCAATCAAACTTGTGAACTAAGATGGTCCCCAATCCCCATATAGCTGGAGAGGTGGGACCAAAAGCAGTCAAAAGGGCTAAAATTCAAAATTCTTCTGTATTCACAGATTAAATGGAACCAAATGCTCTTCATAGATTAACAAGAGACCCATGGGCCTTAACGGTCCTCTGACCCAATATGAGAACCCAGGACCTTGGAATTCTTGAAAAGAAGCCGTTACAATTTTTTCACCTATTTGACCCCTGTGACCAAAATAAATACCCTGGGCCTTCGGTTATTGAGAAGAAGTTATTTGAATGAAAAGTTTATGAACCGTGAACAACGCATGAGGCACGACAACTGACGATGCATTATGAGAATAGGTCAATTGGATCCTTTGTGTCAGATGAATTTATATGAGATGGATACAAGTTGGATGCAGTTTGGATCAACATTAGACCTCCTTAATAAATAAATAACATAGTTTACTAGGTCATCTGACTCAAAGGGTCAGGATGATCATATAGTCATTGTGTTTCTCAATCGTTTGCCATCATGCATAAACTTTTATTAGAACGACTTCTTCTCATAACCGAAGGCCCGAGGTATTGTTATTGGCATGTAGCATGCTGGAATGAAGGGCTACCAAGTTTTTTTCAAATGAATGACCATGATCTCAATTAAAGGACGCAGGGATCAAAAAAGTTAAAATTTTTAAACAAATTTACTTTTGAATAATTAAGAGGCCTACACAAACAGAAATTGCAAGCTTTGCAAATTCTACTCTTAATGCAAGCTTTAGCAAGCTTAAAATGCAAGCTAGGAATTGGAACCTTTGTAGCAAGCTAGGAATTGAAACCTTGCGGCATGCTTATTTTGCAAGCTAACAGCAAGCTTGCCCTGTATAGCCGCAAGCTAACAGCAAGCTTGCCCCTGTACTGCCGCAAGCTAACAGCAAGCTTGCCTCCGTGCAGCCGCAAGCTTGCACCCAGATTTTAATCCTACATAAAAATCTTAATTAAATAAAAAAAATCCATTAAAAATACTAAGTATTATATTTCTTGTATTTCTTATTAAGAAACAATACAGATGGAACTTTTGCATATTTCTGATAGGTAAACTATTTACAATGAACATAGAATTTTAAGTAAAAATCAGTATACTCATTAATAACAAGACAACCAATGGGGCATTAAATTACATGCTGCCTCAGTGAAATGCTTAATATAGTATTACAATGCTTATTATTACAATGACCATTTCCTCGTCTTCGTTCAGGGAAACTTCCCACGATACAATACAATATGCAGTGATATTCTTCAATTTCCACCATAAAATATAGTACCTAAATAGAACAAATAGGATCAAATATCCTAATGTTTAATACTTTGAATAAGCAACTACCTATTAAACAGTATTACAATGATATTTTAAAGAAAATGTGCTATGAAAAGAAGCCTGAAGTTGAGAGTCAATCGGAATCAAGAGATCTTGGAGTTGACCATTCAGAGCCGCTGTAGCTATATATATATATATATGTATATATAGGTGTTTACACACTGTAAACGATTACCAACTGCTATGGAATTTAGTTTTCCATGGTGAAACATGCATAGTTTTGGCATAAAAAAATGAAAAACCTGTTTTTAAATACATAAAACAGCACTCCATAAAAATCAATACTTCGTATTTAAAATTTAGAAGACATCCAAACAAGATTGAAGAGTAAAATGCTAAGAAATACAAAAGGCAACAACCCTTTCAAATTTAATGACAGAAAAACATCATGATTACCTGGTAAGAAGCCTAAAAAACTGTTATTAATTTGATATATTTACACTTGCTAGGCTTGGTCACTATACGAAAGTACTAGCCGATTTTGTTTACCATAACTGCATGGTAACATTGAACTTTGAACTTGCGTATGAAAATGTTCTGTGCAACGTAAAAGGACTACTTTTTTTAAAAAGAAACACATGGCTTTGTTTACATTTTGACGCAACATTACGTATATATTGTTGTTTTTTTCATAGGATTTTGGAAGAATGTAAACAAAATAATACATGTTTTATATTTATATATGATTCAAACAATTTTTAAATTAACAATTTTATAAAGAAACGGAAAAATATCCCGACCGGGGCGACGTGCTTTCATTTTTGTTAAAAATGATGAGTGTCAAATGAAAACATTACCTCTGTGCCTATGTTCGTCCTACGATCGAGTCTTTGAGGTGGACGGGCGTGAGATCCTCTGATAGAGGTCAGTTATAAACATATCCTCTTGTCTTTGTTCTTTGAGAATTTAATCATGTGTATTATAAAACATGCACCGCTAATAATCCACGTGTTGACAGTTACGCGTCACCACAAATACATTGTATCCATCGAATACAAGTGAATTTGTTTCATCTATCGATGGCGATATGAGCGTAGATTATATAATCACATGGCTCCCAAGGATGTAATATCGTGAAGTCAGACGACATCTCAAACACATTGAGCTACTTGAAAATCGGTGTTTTGACAACTCCAGTGTGTAAGCGTGCGTCAGCTTCGCCTCGCTGCACAATAACGGTCACCGAGTACACACATGTGACCGTGTACAAATTCTTTATGTTATTACGCTATATATTAACTTTTAGCAAAATTGAATATATATTTAAAGTTCTGATCTGATTAAATCAAATTATCTCTGAAATTGACTTTGTTTGTCATGTTTATTTTACAATAAAATATTGAACTTTTTGTCGTCGCGGATGAATAATTCTACCTTATGTGAAGAGTCATCATTCGCTGTTCAATTGAGTAAGCTCCTCCCACTTTTGACCGACTTTTATTGAATAATTACGTCACATTCAAATGACGATTTTATTGCATAAAATATAAATGAAAAAAGTCATGTGAGTGTAAATATAGGGATTGGATTTCGCTTTTATGTTAACCATGCTTGTATGGAGCAATTCCTCTAAGAATATATTCAATATGGGCGCTAACGCGCCCCATAGAATATATTCTTAGAGGAATTGCTCCATACAAGCATGGTTAACATAAAAGCGCAATCCAATCCCTATATGGTATGTGACAAAAGACTAGAGTAAATGATCAGAATTTTACAAACAAGATTGTCAATGAATTAATAATTTGTACACATTGTAAACACATTCAAATGTAATTCATTTGTAGTACAGTTAAATGTAAGTCAGGGATCAATCTAGGTTTTGGGGGAACCTATCGTTTTTCAAAATAGGGGAAAAGTTTGGCGAAATATAGGCGAATTTGAATCTTCTTATTTACGTCCAAAATTATATTCATTTTGACAAAAAAGTACTGTAAAACAACTAAATTTATTTTTAGATTTAGTATAGCAATATTTTAAGCTCAATAATGAAAATTTTTAGTTTATCATAAGATATGCAGTAGCTGTATGATAAATATGAAGAAATTTGCAAACAATAGTCTAAAAAATAAGTCACAGGGGAAATTGTGTTACAAAACCGATCATTTTTTTAGCTTCAAATGGGGAATTTTTTTAAATGTTCAGGGGGAATTTTTAGGCCAGCGGGGAATTCATTCCTTGAGGGGAAATTTACCCATAAACGGTAATAAATCAGAGCTAGATTGATCCCTGATGTTAATTCAAATTGTCCTCAGAATTTCTTTGACAAGCTTTTAGTATAGCCCTGCGGGCAGTGCATATGCCCTGCAGGTAGGGCGTTAGAATTGTACCTGCTGCTCCTATTGCATGATCGTAAAAGGCGACTAAATTTAGGATCTTATATTTTCTCTTCTTTCTAACCGACTTTATCTTTCCTAATGCCTCCCTTGGCACCACCTCACTTTTGGCCTTGAGTTGAGCGTTCGCCCATGTGAGGAAGGCTCTGGGTTGTCCCCTGGCCGAGACACACCAAAGTCAAAAAGTGGTAATTTCTGCTCCTGCTTTGCGCTCAGCATACAAGGAGTGGGACGACTGGTTCGCCCGTTGTCAGTATAATGTGACCGGGTGGGGTGTGTTGCTTGGTGTCTTCGGCGGCATGCTTCAGTGATATAGCACTATAAAAAGGGCAAAAGTTCCACTATCCAAGAAGACACAACACGAACATTCCGCAGTCTCCCAAAACACGCACCTTGCACAACATGCACGCAATACACGCATACATGGGAGGCCGTCCTTACATGACCATGGCTGTTATTAGGACGTTAATTAATCAAACAAACAAAAGTTGCACATTTGGAATTAATAACATCGTTCATCACTGCATCAGGCAGTGAACATTGGCCTGTGGTTTTTTTCAGGTGTTTGATTGTGTACCCCTTGATTGCTGTCACAACTGCTGGTGGTAAAGCACTTGTCTTTTCTGCAGATTTGTTGTTGTGGGCAGATCGCTGTCCTTTGGCACTTGACACTGCCAGTGTTTCTTTAGAAAAGAAAACTTCTAATAAATTTATCACAAGTTTTCGGGGATTATTCTCTGCCTTCTGGACAACTTGTGCCAACTGTTGTGGTGTCGGATAAACTTCAACGTCTGGTATCAGTCTTATTTTAGGAGCACCATTTACCTGTAAGTAAATTCAAATGAAATATCTAAAAATCCAAAGCAAATAATTGACAAGAGATGATTTTATCACGAATTATCACAGACTACATTTACCAGTCACTAATGAAACACACTATAAGTATCATTGAAAGATGTTTTGACAAGGACATAAATCCAAACTTTGACCGTATGACCTTGACCCTTAGCTTTTACTTTTCATCTGTGTGTATTTTTGTGACGTGAACATCTTGACTAAGTTTCATGTAAATTGGTCAATTAATACCATAGTTATCAGCCAAAATCAAAGTTATGAACATCAAGGATATATTGATTATAATATAATAACTTCAAGGCACCTTTATCTCCAATGCCCTAATTAAAGGATAGATTATCACACTTACAGTCACTGCTTCCTCCCTCCGATGGTGCTAAACACGGACTGGGTTCAATTTAAAAATTTGTGCGCAGAGGAGCTCATTGAGGATAAATTTTTGAACCTCGATGACCCCATTAAAATTTTCACAGAAGCGCTCACTTCTATCGGTACAAAAACCATACCAAAATCCGTGCCAAAACCAACAAAGTTTCGTCTCTCAAATGATTCATTTATCAATAGATCTGGTAGAAATTCCGCTCTGAGGCGGTACTTGGCTTCGCCAACCGTCTCAAACTATAACAATTTTAAAATTTGGAGAGCAAAAGCTCGAAGATCTATCAAATCCGACAAGAAAAGTACTTGGAAAGAGTACGTCTCAAAAATTAATTCCAATACATCTTCGAAGAAAGTTTGGGAAATGATTGGTAAAATCAGTGGGAAAAGAAAAGCAACACCATCCTCCCACCTCATTAACAACAATAAAATATTTTCTTCAAAATCCGAAATAGCTGACGCCTTTGCCAAAAATTTTGCTAAAAATTCATCCATCAAAAATCATTCCAAAAAATTTCAAAAATTTAAAAAGGAAAAGGAAAAGAGACGTCTTAATTTTAAATCCTCCAATAGTGAAAGTTACAATAGGCCTTTCGACATACCAGAATTGCTCGAGTCCCTTGAGAAATCAAAGGACTCGGCAGCTGGACCAGACGAAATTCCATATATTTTTTTTAAAACAATTACCAGACTCTTCACTAAAATGTCTTTTAACTATATTTAATTCAAGTTTACTCCTCTGGCAAAATTCCCGAGTCTTGGAAGGAATCTACTATTATACCCCTTCCGAAGCCCGGAAAGATGCTACTGATGCCAATAACTATCGTCCTATTTCATTGACGAGTTGTATTTGTAAAACTCTAGAACGTATGATAAATACCAGATTAGTTTGGTTCCTGGAATCAAACAATATTTTAAGTCCTTTGCAAAGCGGCTTTAGAAACCGCAGGGGAACGGTAGACCACTTAGTTAGACTAGAAACATTTATACGAGAAGCATTTGCCAAGAAAGAACATCTTGTGGCCGTATTCTTTGACCTTGAAAAGGCATACGACACAACTTGGCAATATGGAATCATGAACGATCTCCATGATATCGGTATACGTGGTAATTTGCCAAAGTTAATATCAAATTTTATATCTGACAGGCATTTCAAAGTTCGAACGGGTTCAACTTATTCAGAAACAGAAACACAGGAGATGGGCGTCCCTCAGGGTGGAATCTTGTCCGTCACACTTTTTGGACTAAAAATTAACAGCATAACCAAATGTCTTGGCCAATCTACGGAAGGATCTCTATTTGTGGATGATTTCTTGATCTGTTACAGATCAAAAAACATGCACACTATAGAACGGCAACTACAACAATGTTTAGGCAAATTACAAAATTGGGCTGACGAAAATGGCTTTAGATTTTCAAGATCAAAAACTGTCTGTATGCACTTCTGTCAAAAACGAAAACCACACAATGATCCTGACCTCACACTTAATGGAATTAAAATTCCAGTAGTTGAACAAACTAAATTTCTTGGACTAATATTTGATTCGAAACTGTCCTTTGTTCCACATATCAAACATCTGAAGGATAAGTGCTCGAAGGCGCTGAATATTCTACGAGTTCTTTCCCATTTTGATTGGGGTGCAGACCGTGAAATGCTTCTACGTATCTATCGGGCACTTATAAGATCAAAACTTGACTTACGGCTCTATTGTCTATGGATCGGCTCGCAGCTCCTATCTACAGATGCTTGACCCTATACAGAATCAGGGACTGCGTCTCGCACTTGGAGCTTTTCGAACAACACCTGTGAAGAGTCTCCATGTGGAAGCTAATGAGCCATCTCTAGACGATCGACGAAAGAAATTATCCTTACATTATGCTGCTCAACTGAAATCCAACCCCAAAAATCCTGCATTTAATCTTTTATTCAATCCACAATATCAAGAAATATTTACACAAAATCAAAAGCTCATACCAACATTTGGCATCAGAATTTCAAAATTGTTGCTGGAACTTAATATAACTTTCGACACCATTGACGAGTACACCGTATCGGATGTACCACCATGGCTCATTCAAACACCTGATATCAATTTATCTCTACATGAGAGGGCAAAATCCAGTGCATTACCCGAAGAACACAAATCCTCCTTTCGGGAGTGCATTAGGGCTTTCCCTGACCATGTTCAGATCTACACTGACGGATCAAAAGATGGTGATAATGTTGCGGCAGCATGCTGTACATCTAATCACTGCTCCTCTATCCGACTCCCGGATATTGCCTCCATTTTCTCTGCGGAAGCATGTGCTATCGGTCTGGCGCTTGACCATATCGAAGAACACCGCATTGAAAAGGCTTTGAAATCAAGAAGCCCTAGAAATACTCTAATCCAAAATCTTTTAATCCGAACATTTCGATTATCTTCTAAAACTCAAATTACCTATCTCTGGATTCCCAGTCATGTGGGTATAAAGGGGAATGAACAGGCTGATAAAGCAGCTAAGACTGCTCTTCGCCTAGCACAAACAGATTTGAAACTACCATATACCGACATCAAACCTTCAATTCAGTCAGCCATCAAACACCATTGGCAACAAAGGTGGTCTACCGAAACAAACAATAAACTGTTTAAAATTCAACCTACACTTAATCCTAAACTGTCCAGTCGGAGAGACCGCAGAGAGGAAGTTGTTCTCTCTCGGCTCCGAACTGGACACATATTTTACACATTCCTATCTATTGAGAGGGGAGGATCCTCCTACATGCCATGCATGTGATTCTCCTCTCACAGTGGAGCATATTTTATTGCATTGTATTGATTTTAAACACATACGAGATAAATACTACGATGTCTCCGACATGTACACTTTGTTTCATGCCGTGAGACATAATCGTATTTTTAATTATCTCAAAGAGATCGGTATTTTAAGCAAAATATGAACGTTTTCTCATCATACATCGTATCAACTCAACATTTCATCGTTTCATCAACATTGTGCATGAGTTTTCTCATGTGTTTTAGCCAAATTTATTTTATCCCATGCAAACCTTTTTTTTTTTTTTTTATCAAATTAACGTTTACAATCTGTGTTTTAGTCCTTACTTGCTTTTTCTTACCCTGAACTTTTATCCTGATATTAATGGATGACTTGTAGTTTGGCCCTAAATGACCTTAGTTGTCGATGGGCCGTAAAACTCAAACAAACAAACAAACAAAGCTAAACACGTACTCGAGCTTCTCTTGTAGCCATTTTCAGATTATTTCTGTCACCTGTATTGGTTGGTGCTTCTGGTACTCTAACAACCAGAGGAGAACTTGGTTGCTCGGTAATGGTTACAGGAGGTTATTGTGTTTTTGAAGAGTGATCTTGATGGCTTTGGCTTAACCAACAATGGCAGGCTGGACATGGATTCCTAGGAATAAAAGTATTTTAAGCTAATTACTTTATACTCATGAATATAGATACATACCATAAAACACAATCCAAGTTACCAGGTATACATCTTGCCATGCCATGTCATTAGTAAAAGCAATAGGCAGTAAACCTAAATAACAGTAATTAATTATATTTCTGAAATGGTTTTGATTTCTTTCTCCCTCAAGGTGTACAAAATAACCACACATGGTAACAGTGATCAGAATAGAGATGAGCATATATATGTACCTCTGGAGTTGAATAATGGTAAGAAGCTGCATCATCTTTAGAACTAGTTCTGTTCATGTTCTTAATCCGGCTGGGAAAAAAAAGAAGAAAATATTAAACTATACGAAGAGTACCACAGGGCAGGATATGTTTGTTTTAATTTGATAACAAGTGGATCCTGCATACACTTATATGAAGTTTCTTTAAGAACAATCTATAGAAGAACAATGAGAAATATTAACTAAGAAATGAAAATGAAATTTCAACTGTCAAATTCCAAGATGACAGTCACTATCCAGATCCGATCAAATCAATGGTAGGCTACAAGAATATAGGCAACTGAAGACTATCACCTTTAATAAGACATATGTTAGCTGGTTTTTTAGAGTGGGAAAAATCAAGTAAATTTGATAGACGATAGACATATTGTACCAAACGTTCACATACCCCAACATATCTAATTCTGCATATTATATGTAAAGGAAAAAAATAAAAATCATTACATCCTAAAAGAAGCAACTTTGCATAAAATACATACTGTTTATCTTCTAAGTCTGTATATAAATCCTTCAAGAATTTCAGCTTTCCTGGTGTAACCTGAATGCCTGTAAACAATCAAAGTAAAGTCATTTTATTGTTTAGATAATTATATTGATATGTATATGCATTCCTATAAAGACTAGAGTCTTTATATGTTTCACACATATCACAGCACAATGATATATTATAAAAGTAAATACAATATTTATATTGCACCCTATATAATTCACAAAATTACTCTAAATCGCTTTATATTACATTTAATTTACAAAAGTGAATATAGACGTACATAAAATACAAAAAAGCATGTGAATATGCATTGAATATATAAGTTGTGCACACATTGCCAACTAAAACCAGACATTTTTTGTTGCATGTGTATGTATTTTCAAAAGTTAAGGATGTATATAATATATACTATGGCTACGCCCCTATAGAGCTAATTATGCTTTTGTACATAATATAATTGACTGGTTGATTAAATTGAATAACCAGGCTCCGATTTCTTGAAACAAACTTAGTAAAGTTTTCATATAAGTTACAGAAGGAGAAAAAATTAAGTTTTGACTTAAGTCTGCACTTTTGTTTCGAGAAATCTGAGCCAGGCATCAAAGTTATTCTGGTATATTCTTAATTTACTTGAAAATCAGTATAATAGTCCTACAAACAGAAATGCTTACCAGAGTCATTTTGACCAATGGAATCTAACTTTTGCCGCAGCTGTTGATTTTCAGCTCTCAAAGCTGCATTTTCCTTTTCTAGGGCAGCCAATTGTTCAGAGTGTGACAATAGAGTTGAATAGTTGTAGTCGGGTAATGGTCGATAAGTACTGTATGGGGATGAATCCAGAAACTGTGCAGGTCATTGAGCCAAACTGAAGGTGCTTGCTGTTGGATCCTGTTGATATAAGTAATTATAACCATACCCTGTAGCTGGTTGCATTTGATGGGTACTAGTTGATGTTGACATCTCCTGATTGAAATGATCATTAGTATAGGAAGTGTTAAACCTGGGCTTTTGTTGTTGGTATTTATCTCCTGGTAAGGTTCATGAACAGGAATGGGCTGTTCAACAGGCGAAGTGTTCACATCAGGCACAGGTGATTGTAGATCTGGCTCACATGTTGCTTTCTCAGGATCATGCACAGATTGCACGTTGCCCTCCTATGGTCTTTTTTCAATGATTTGTTGCAAGGCTTTATTTGCTTCCCCCAACTTTTTTTGGTCCATTTCCTTCTTTTTTTTTTGCTGATCAACTTCTCTTCTTGTGCTTCTTTATTGGATATCTCCACAGGCACAGTGACGTTTTTACTCCTTGAACTATTTTTCTGTTCCTTTGTGGCTTTCTGATCATTTCTGCAAATATCAATTGATAAATTTTAAATATATATACAATGTATGTAAAAAAATTACATCTTCGTTTTATGGTGCAAGCATAATGCATCATTTGAACACCCACTGCTGATGAAAAACCAACAAAAAAATAATTGTAAACTTGCATTTTGTTTCAATACATACATATATATAACCTTGACCTTAATTAGCACCATCAAACACAACCTTGTTCGAGGTATCCTCATGATATAAACTTAAACAAATAAACATGTACCTGTTACAAAATCTGTTTAAAATGAGTTGCTAGTGACAACAATAAGAATAACCATTATATAATGTACATATGTATACAAGGTACACTTTGATTAAAAGCTGTAGTCCCTGACTTCAAAGAAAGTGGGTATACACAGGATTATAATTTACATGAAATGACTGAGAATATATTATGCTTATACTCATATAATAATTTAATTTATTATGTCATGGCACAAAAAACTTACTTGTTGACAAAGCAGTATTTTTCTTCCTCAGATTCATCATCAGAAAAGTTATTGTGTTCTTCATTTTCATTGGAACAGCTAGTACCTTGTTGCAGTTGCATCATCTGTCGCTTATCCATCTGTAATTCCAGGTCTTTTTTGGAATCTGACAAAAGAAAATAGGATTTATGAATAAACACATGAACAATACTAAAACTATGGGTTTCAATTACCTGATTGAATTTCTTTGGTCATGCATGTGCACATACTCACAAGATATTGCAGTATACTGTGCCATAAATATTGCAAGATCATTATACACCATATTTATATATATATATGTTTCATGTTTATGGTTTTATTTTTTGGGGGATTTTAATAAAATATTATGTATAAAAACAATTACCAGGCTAGATGTCCTAGAAATACTCTAATCCAAAATCTTTTAATCCGAACATTTCAATTATCTTCTAAAACTCAAATTACTTATCTCTGAATTCCCAGTCATGTGGGTATAAAGGGGAATGAACAGGCTGATAAAGCAGCTAAGACTGCTCTTCGCCTAGCACAAACAGATTTGAAACTACCATACACCGACATCAAACCTTCAATTCACTCAGCCATCAAACACCATTGGCAACAAAGGTGGTCTACCGAAACAAACAATAAACTGTTTAAAATTCAACCTACACTTAATCCTAAACTGTCCGCAGAGAGGAAGTTGTTCTCTCTCGGCTCCGAACTGAACACACATATTTTACCCATTCCTATCTATTGAGAGGGGAGGATCCTCCCACATGCCATGCATGTGATTCTCCTCTCACAGTGGAGCATATTTTAGTGCACTGTATTGATTTTAAACACATACGAGATAAATACTATGATGTCTCCGACATGTACACTTTGTTTCATGCCGTGAGACATAATCGTATTTTTAATTATCTCAAAGAAATCGGTATTTTAGATAAAATATGAACGTTTTTCTCATCATATCATCGTATCAACTCAACATTTCATCGTTTCATCAACATTTTGCACGAGTTTTCTCATGTGTTTTAGCCAAAACTATTTTATCCCATGCAAACCTTTTTTTTTTATCAAATACACGTTTACAATCTGTGTTTTAATCCTTACCTTTTTTTTTACCCCTGATCTTTTATCCTGATAATAATGCTTGACTTGTAGTTTGGCCCTAAATGACCTTAGTTGTCGATGGGCCGTAAAACTCAAACAAACAAACAAAACAAAACCAGGCTTATCATATGAAAATATTTTCTGGATTTTCCACTACTTACTTTTTCTGCAGTCATTAATTATTTCCTGATGTTTACTAGATATTAATGACGTACAGTATTATAAGTTCAATTCCAAGAATAAGTTGTGATATCTCTCAAAAAGTAAGCCACAGAACCACAGAAAGTAGTGTTTGCAAAATTGCATAGTAGTACATTTCTCATTATAGAAAAATATTTAAAATAGTTCAGGAAAATTCCATAAAAACATATGACACTGAATGGTTTAATGAGTTCACCTGCTTATTAAGCAGGTATGCACATATAAATACCTGTGTTCAGGTATTTTTTAAGGATTTGGGGGAAATATGAATTGTAATTAAAAAAAAACATTTAAATTTCATAAAAAGAGTTGCGGAACAATCTTCTGTACACTGCTGATAACAAATTCAAATTACAGTACATCCGCGACAGCACCTGGAAAAGGTAAGAAAAACCTCATTAACCGTTAGTTTTACAGGAAAATAATAACCTTTAACAAATTTTGTGTAATTAATGCTAAATTATATGAATAAAAATTTTTAGATATCTTGACTAATATCTGTGTTTATTATCCTTGCAGCAATAATGTCCGTACTATATGTAACCTATGAAGATAGCTGGCCTGCATAAATCCTGAAAATACCAAATGGTAGATCAGTGAAGATACAAGATGGACTTCAGATTAAAATAAATATATATATATATTTGGAAATGTGGATCATGTAATTCTGCATATTCATATACATGGAAACTGTATGTGGTATTATGCAAGTGTGAGCTGGATTAATACAAAAATTTTTTTGAACAACAATATCAAATAAAGAAATACAAAAATGAAACATTTGGTGCTTTTGTTTTTGCTTTTATCATGTTTCTTTTTTCTATGGTTTTAGTAACTCTCCATTGTTTTCACTTTTAAATTAATTAGCTGAGGTACTTTCTCTACAAGTATCTATATATTTCCAGCTCTGTGCCAGACTTGGGTATTTCACAAATACAATATACTCAATTCCTAAGTGAAGAAATAAATAATAAATAAAGTTGTAATTTATATTGTGAACACAGTATCATAGCCTAATCATGTCGTCTACCTGAATATTCCCATCTGTGTTTTGTACAATGCCAACATCACAGTATCAGATTACAACGACACTGCAATTACACACACGTACACTTCTTGGATTGCCGGACCAATACTGTCAATGAACAGTGTCTGGACTAATATAACAACAGCATCCTCATTGCAATCTTTATCAGGACACAACTCACTTTCCAATCATTTCAGACAAACGATTTTATAAAGTGCTTACCTTGAAATCTGCATCGTAGCACGTAGGGTCCATCTCGACTAGCCGTTCACGATAGTAAAACGTATTAATCATTAAAATACTCTAAAACATTATCTTAGTTATCTTATTTTAAAATCTTTGGTTTATGAAAAATCATGACAAAAATTCATTCAAATACAAAGACCATTTCTGCGGTCATGTTTACCAAAATGGGTCAACATCATCATCACCTCATTATTTGTCAAAGTCCTGCGCACTATCGCTATGTTTATTCTTCTTTTTATGGCATTTTCCTATTGTTTTACGAACATTTTGTCCATGAAACCGCCAACTGAAAATCACTTTTCATTTTCATTGATAAACAACTTAGGCAATATTTTTGAGAAAATAACTTTCAAAAATTGAAACATCGTGGGGAAAATAAAAACACGGACAAAAAGAGGAGTATGCATTTATTTGCTTCTTTTGACATTATTTGGTTTTTTAGGTCACCTGAGACGAAGTCTCAAGTGACCTATTCTAATCGCCTTTTGTCCGTCGTCGTCCGTCGTGCGTCGTATGTCCCGTAAACAATTTACATTTTCGACTTCTTCTCCAAAACTGCTGAAGCAATTTCAATGAAATTTTGCACAAACCTTCTAAGGCATAAGGCCAATCAAAATTGTGAATTATATGGTCCCCACCCCCCAGGGAGCTATGGGAGGGGCCAAAAGGGGTAAAATTGACTAAAATTTCAAAAATCTTCTTCTCCACTCACAGATGTGATGGAATTAAATACTCTTCATAGATAGAAAGGTCATAAGGTCCTTTACAAAAATTGTGAATTATATGACCCTGGGGTCTCAGGTTTCCCCCTGGGGAGGGGTTTAAGTTTACTATAGTTTATATAGGGAAAACACATTTTTGAGTTTTATTTGATCATTTGTAATAGGAAATGAGTCAAATATTGTCAGAATTATCAGTATGAGATTGCCATTGAATCCTATTAACCAATTTTCCATGACTGACCCCCAGGGGCCTTAGGGGCGGGGTCAAAAGGGGTCAAATAGGCTATATCTTCAAAAATCTTCTCTGAAATTCTGGAAATGGTAGAAATCACATACTCTTAATAGATGGAAAGGTCTTGAGGTCCTTTACCAAAATTGTGAATTATATGACTCACGTTTCCCCCCTGGGGAGGGGTCAAGTTTACTAGAGTTTATATAGTGAAAACACATTTATGAGCATTTTTTGCTCAATTTTAATACGAAATGAGTCAAACTTGTTTGGATTATAGGCATGAGATAACGTTTTAAATAGCATATCTATATTGGGTCCACGGTGTCAACCCCCACGTGGGCAGAGGGGCGGGGCCAAAAGGGGCAAATAGGCTAAAACTTTAAAAAATCTTCTTCTAAAATACAGGAAATGGTAGAATCAAATATACTTCATAGATGGACAGGTTTCCTTAAGGTGTTTTATAAAAATTGTGGTTAATTATATGACCTTGGGTCTCTCAGGGTTTCCCCCCTAGGGAGGGGTTAAGTTTACTAAATATAAGTTTGATATATGGAAAACACATTTTTGAGCATTATTTAGTCAGGAAATTAGTCAATTGTAGTCAGAATTATCCCTATGTGATGGCCGATTGAATCAAATTAACAAATTTTCCATGGACTGATCCCAGGGGCCTGGTAGGGGCGGTCCCCAAACCGGTCAAATAGGCTAAAACATTCAAAAAATCTTCTTGTGAAATTCTGGAACTGGTAGAATCAAATACTCTGCATAGATGGAAAAGGTCTTAAAGTCCTTTACAAAAATTGTGAATAATATGACCATGGGGTCTCATGTTTCCCCTGGGGAGGGGGTCAATTTTACTTTAGTTTATATAGGAAAAACACATTTATGAACTTTATTTGCCTATTTTTCATAGGAAATTATTCAAACTGGGTTAGAATTATTATCCTGAAATAGCATTTTAACATCATATCCACAACGGTCATGGCTGACCCCCAGGGGCCAGAGGGGCGGAGCCAAAAGGGTCAAAATGGTAATTTCAAAAATCTTCTTTTTGAATTCACAGATTTGATGGAACCAGATACTCTTGATAGATTGGAAGGTCTATAAGGCCCTTTACAAAAATTTTTGAATTTTCATGGCCCTGGGATCTCAGATTTTCCCCTAGGGAGGGGGTCAAATTTACTATATTTTATATAGGAAAACACATTTAGGAACAAATTATTGCTTATTTTTTTCATAGGAAATAAGTCAATCTGGGTTAGAATTATTAGCCTGAGATAGCATTTAACATCATATCCATATTGGTCCTGGCCGACCCCCAGGGGCGAGAGGGATGGGGCCAAAAGGGTCAAAAATGATAGCATTTCAAAAATCTTTCTCCTGAATTCACAGATTTGATGGAACCAAATAATCTTCATAGATTAAAAATTTATAAAATCCACTGACTGACTTCAAGGGCCTGATGGGCCAATACATATTTATAGTGTTTATGATGCATGTCTTTGTTTCATTCTGTGTCTGAACTCAGGTGACCACTAAGGCCCATGGGCCTCTTGTTTCATTATAGAAAGAGGAAATTCAAAGAAAATTTATTTGTTTATTATGATTCATTTTTAATCATAACTAAGCAACAGAAAATAACAACTCTCACATTCGGCCATCGGCCGGTTTGGCTTGATTGAACAAATACGACATTAATTTTTACGACCGGCTTTGGCCGGATTGAATGCTAGCCTATTGCTAAAGGGTTTAATCACTTCTTAACTCATTGAAACTTTCAACTAATAAATAGGAGTTTTTGGTTGGCCAATCTTTCATCATTTTCTGGGGGTGTAAAATTTAACAAACAAACAAAAAAACTTACCTCCGATTTCTACATTAACACCGTTCCATAGTCCGTACTTCGGTAGTTTTGCTACGACTTCATCCCCTTTCTGGTACAGATGAAAGTCTTTTATTGGTTCCTTTATGATATTAATACTGTTAACACTTGTGGTGTTATCGTCCCAGTCAAACCAAGCGAAGAGATTTTTCGTTCGATCCATTTCAAATTCAATAACAAGTAGGCCTAGTGTAGCGAGCGAACTGAAAATTTGAATTGAGCGGATATTGATCTAGATGCTGCGCATTGGTTATCAGCAGCCCAGGGAGGGCGCCTCGGTCGTCAGTTCCGGTTTATGAGTGGCCGAGGATGCTGCGGTAATATTTCGGTAATATATATATGTACGGTGACAGTATTGATGTTTTCCAATTATGATGAACTACGACAGAAAATACATTTCAACAGTTGGTGCATTAATAACTTCTGTAATCGACCGACATTTCCAACCAATCACTGCCAGCTGATCATAATAAAACATTGATCGCCCCAATGCCTGTAGCCATGCATGCATGCGACAGGAGTGTCACTTTAATTCATCATGTATAACAACCGTTTGGAAAAGGATGATCCTTTGGCAAGTGTGTCAAAATCGACGAAATGGCGATTGAAAAAGAAAATTCGTTTACAACCTGAAGTTGAACCACAGGGTGATTCAGCTATTGATGACGTTGACTGCGACGATGGGCACATGCCAACGTAAGAATTCAACTTGTCACTGGCCATGTGTATATTCACTACTGTATATAGACCTATTTTAAGAAATTTTTAAGAAATTTTCAAGGAATTTTCTTGCTTTTATTTTTCAATTTATTTTTTCGGGGAAAATTACTATCACCAGGCGTTACTGCTAACAATATTTTCAGTTTTCTGCGATAATTTCTTTTTCGGTGTCACAATTTATTCCCTGTGCTAAAATTCTGATGACAGTATTTCATCAGGCGAATAGGGACAAAATGGTATGTCACACTGGTAGATACTGGTAATCACTGACTACACCAAAAGTAAATTATGGAGAATAAGGAAAATATTGTCAGCAGATATAAGTATTAAGTAATATGCTTAACTTTGTACAAAATTTTATTACAATAGATTGAAAAATAAAGCCATACAAAATCATTGAAAAAATGTAACAATACGTGAAGTATATAATAGAAAGTAATGATGCACCAATACTTTTGGCCACTTACTGTACAGTATCCTTGATCTGATATAGAATTTTGTGTACCGGTATTTATAAAGATGTGTCTTTTTAATCTGTAGTTTATATTAACAATAGAAAATTAAATTGCTTTTAATTTCTGTTTTAGGTGCAACGTCGTGTCCAATTCGAAAACTAATTATAACAGCCGATTTAAAGATGACGACCCTTTTGAAAGTGCACCTAAAACTACAAAATGGCGTTTAAAGAGAAAAGGTGTGAGTGCAGATCTTGATCATCTGAACAATACTCAAGAATATGAATCAGCTAGGAATCCAGGAGAAGTGTAAGAGTACAAATTGCAGTGGGCATGCTTTTGTTACTTCTTCATAAAATTACAAATAATACAATCATAGCTATGACATGTCAGTGGTACTTTTCTTATTTATTTTGTAACTTTCTGCATTACTTTTAAAAGTTTGATGACTTAAAGTTAAATGTACAACAGATATCGATTTGTTAGGTCATTGCTCATTAAGTGGTGAAAGTCACTGTTTTGGTTTCGTACATAATATTTGGATAATTTTAAAAAGATTGAATTCACAAGTCAAAATTTTATCATCACTGTATATTAAATAAATTAATGTACAACATATGTACACTATATTCATACAGTAATTACAAAAATAATTCATATTTTTGGTATCTTCTTTCTCAACACACACACTGATTGTTCAGTGTTCTATACATGTATAACTTTCTTTCATCATGCACATTCATATCCTAATCAAAGCTTTCTTTGTTTTATAATGTAGGAACTCATCCAAAGACTCTGAAGTCTTGGGGGCAGATTTGGAAGAGAACAATATTTTAGTTGAAGATCTAGAACACTCTGCAATTGCCAAAGATTTTGAGAGCGATCCAGAAGCTTTCATAGATTATGAAAGCGATCAAGAAGACTATTTTGACTGTGAAGACAATTCTGAATGGTGTGAACATGAATATGACGACTTGCCAAATGAAGAGTTTTCTAGTAATTCAGAAGATGGTGGTTCTAAACCAATTTATGAGGGATCATCGACAACTGTTGCTCAGAGTGCCCTTTTGATTTTGACATTTGCTTTGCGACACAATCTTACTGGTGAATGTCTCGCAGATTTATTGTCATTGATAGATGTTCATTGTTTATCAACAAATATCATTTACTCATCACTGTATAAGTTTAGAGCTTAGTTCTCTAAACTAAAATCACCTCTGGTATTTCACACATACTGTACAGTTTGTGAATGTTTACTTACAAAAGAAAATGATGTTTGTCCTAACTGTGACTAACATAAAGGAAAGCAAAAATGTATCTTACTTTGTTGAGATTCCCCTTGCACAACAGATAAACAAACTTTTTGAAAGAAAAACATTTCACCAAGATCTGAATCATAGACATACTCGGTCAAAGAAAAAAGAAAGAAATTTAGAGGATATATATGATGGTGATTTGTATAAAGAGTACTCCGAGGAAAATGCTTTTCTTAACAACCCAAATAATTTATCATTCATGTGGTACACAGATGGAGTGCCTTTATTTAAATCATCGAAAGTTGGTCTTTGGCCTTTATTCCTGTCTATTAATGAACTACCATACCATGACAGAATGAAGACAGAAAATATGTTGTTTGCTGGTTTGTGGTTTGGTAAATCAAAGCCATCCATGTCGGATTTTCTGAAACCTTTCTATAAAAATTTAAAGCAAGTACGTGATGACGGCATCCTGGTTGACTGTGGACACTGTGCAGAATGTTTTACTGTTCGAGGTATTTTGCTGTGTGGTACTTGTGATTTGCCGGCAAAATGCTTAATGATGAACATGGCTCAGTTCAATGGAAAATTTGGATGTCCTAGATGCAAGCAAGAAGGAATTGTTGTAAAAACTGGCAAAGGTCACACTCGTGTATTCCCTTTTCAAGAACATTTAGTTGACGGTCCAAAAAGAACTCATGAAGAGTTTATTCAACATGGCGAAAATGCTTTTGCATCATCAACATCAGTGTTTGATGTAAAGGGACCATCCTGGTGGGTGAATATTTCTGCAGATATAATACGTGGAACTGCAATAGATTCCATGCATACTGTTTTGCTAGGTATTGTTCGTCGGCTTTTAAAACTGGTTTGATCCTAAATTTTCTACTGAGGCCTTTTCAGTCTCAAATTTTGTGGACATAGCAGACAAAAGACTTTCTTGTATCAAACCACCCTACTTCATCAAGCGCCACCCAAGGAGTATAAAGGAACATTCACAATATTGGAAAGCCTCTGAGTGTCGTTCATGGCTATTTTATTATTCAGTGCCAGTTCTATTTGGTGTACTGAAGAAGGAGGTTTTTGAACATTATCTGTTATTTGTCGATGCAATATTTATAATGAACTTGGATTACTTGGTTAGTGCACTGTGAAGAACTACTTATGAAATTCTGTTGCCTGTTTTCGACACTTTATGGTGTAAATAACATGTCAGCAAATTTACATCAATTGTTGCATTTACATGAAGTCGTGAGACAACTGGGACCATTATGGGTATATTCATGCTTTTCATTTGAAAGCATGAATGGTAAATTGCTTTCATGGAACAATCTCCAGCTGTTCAAATAGCCAATGCAGTTTCAACCCTTATGAAGTTACCAGCTCTAGAACAAAATATAAATGCTGAAACTACAGTGTCCGAACTTTATTTGAAACTTTAGCCCTGCAGGTAGGGCGTTAGAATTGCGGCTGCTGCCCTTATTGCATGATCGTAAAAGGCGACTAAATTTAGGATCTTATCTTTTCTATTCTTCCTAACTGACTTTATCCTTCCTAATGCCTCCCTTGGCACCGCCTCATTTTTGGCCTTTAGGAAGGCTCTGGGTTCTGTCCCCTGGCCGAGACACACCAAAGTCTATAAAAGTGGTAGTTTCTGCTCCTAATTAGCGCTCAGCAAAAAGGGAGTGGAACGACTGGTTCGCCCGTTGTCAGTATAATGTGACCGGGTGGGGTGTGTTGCTTGGTGTCTTCGGCGGCATGCTCCAGTGATATAGCACTATAAAAAGGGCAAAAGTTCCACTATACAAGAAGACACTACATGAATATACCGCAATCTCCCGAAACACGCACCTCGCACAACATACACACAACACACCGCATACATGGGAGGCCGTCCTTACATGACCATAGCTGTTAATAGGACGTTAATTAATCAAACAAACAAACAAATCTAGTAAAAGTGATCGACATAAAGTTACTGAAACCATATGTGAGGGTGTACACCTAATAGGAGCAACACACTCAAAAAATATTCAACCTAATTATTACACTGCAGTTGCTCCAGCAAAGTGCTTGGTGTTTTACAGGCTTTTGATAAAAGGAGTACTGTTCCAATGCAGTACTTATAAAGTTACATCAAGAAATTCATACACTGTGCAGTTTAAAATGGGAAGTCACGTACTTGTTGGGCAGATAGTGTTCTATGTTAAATGCTTCCCAGTTTGTGCTTGTAACATTAGCTGTTGTAGGTGTGCACAGTTTCTTGCTGTAGTTAGGAAAATATCTGTAGCAGAAAAAATCCTGTGCGGCCCTGATGATATTGTGACACCAAAACTCGATAACATTATGAGTGGTGTGTTGACTGATAACTATGTGGCAATTCCTGTTACGGATATAATAGACCTTTGTGCGTTTGTGGACTTTTATCGCAAAGATCGAAGGGTATTTGTATGTGTAAGAACCAACAACATAGAATCAGATTAATAGGAATACCAGTTCAATTGAAGTGTGAATGTATATGATGCACATTTAGTTGTCAAATTTGATCATTGTTGCAGATTTTTTATTGACTATGATATTCTAAATGAATGATGAAATTCAAACTTGTTCTATGTATGTGTGCATTTACTTATTTGTATATATGTTCTTCAATACTAATTGTACATGTGTTTTACAAAACAGTACATTTATTGAAATTTAGGTATCCTTTAATTTTGTTGGTTTGGTTAACAAGGGATGTAGTAATTTACAACTTCAAAAATTTAGAGTAGATGCTAGCTACCATATATTGTTTGGTTTATATATTAATTCAGCCTTAAATTTGCAAACTTATATGAATAGTATATATGGAAGCTTGCAGAAAGATTTGCAAGGTCCCAGAAGAATTATACAAGCTTGCAGAAAGATTTGCAAGGTCCCAGAAGAATTATACAAGCTTGCAGAAAGATTTGCAAGGTCGCAGAAAAATTATACAAGCTTGCAGAAAGACTTACAAGCTTTCAGAAAGTCTCCAAAGCTCACAGAAAGTCTCGCAAGCTTGCAGAAAGTCTCGCAAGCTTGCAGTCTTATCTTTTGCAAGCTTGCGGACAGCTAACAATTTGAGCAAAGCTTCTTGCTAGCTTGCACGAGCTTCCTACTAGCTTGCATATGGCTTACATGCAGTAAAACAAGCTTGTTGCAAGCTAGCTGCATGCAAGTATTTTTGTTTGGGTATAGAGACTTGTATTGGACTTGTAGCATGGTGGGCATCATGCGACACCTTATTTATTAAAATGAATGACCTTCATTCTCAAATA